>NC_025696.1:17188957-17214279 GCF_000633955.1 Camelina sativa
CGAGATTAAACCACCGTCAATCTCTCAAGGTCTACATTCAATCGTTATGTTTATACTCACGTCCTAGGAATTTCTTGCTCCCAACTCTTCGACTCTTAGGTCGCAACCTTCGAGTCATACCAATCTCACTCTCAGACCAGCGTTTTCGAGTTATACCGTCTCACTCTTGGACCACAATCCTCAAGATCTCGGTATCAGGGGAACTACTCATCCCCTCAGGAGAACAACATCCCCTCTGCCACTCTCGGAGCCCTCAGCCCCTCGAGCTATCGGTATTCAGGGGAATCACCATCCCCTCAAGAGCAACAATCCTTAACGACTATAAATATTTCTCGACACAACTACCTCCTATGGTCCGAGTATAACATTGCAATGTTACACCTGCCCACTCAACTTATATCCAACTGGATTAACCACCAAGCAGAGAAGTATCTGCTCCAACTGCATATGTCCACCTATCCGCCTCTCTAGGCCCGATACCTCTTGAGAATAATCTCATACCGGTCATCTACAACCGCTCCATCCTCTTAACATAAGGTGGAAAGTCCTCAACATCCGCAGCCCTCGACTGCACCCCGCCACATGCGGCACAACTGGAGCCTACACTGGTACCCCTCTCGGTAACCGCTCCAACAGCACGCCAACAGATCCGCCAAGCGATCATCTCGACCCTGGGCTCCACCTGCTGCAACCCCACACCTGGGTTCCCAGCACCCCCGGCACGCTCACCGGCTAATCCCCTCTGGTCCCTCCTGATACGCTTGCGACCCTCTGACGTACCTCCTCGTGGAACTCTGGACCACACACTCGCTGGCCTCGGGACCCGCCCGACAATGACCACGACCACGTCCCCGTCCACGACCAACTACTCAAACACCTTAACCACTGATCTTCCAAGAGCAGAGGCTAACAAGCAGAAAACAAATCAATACCACACAAAGAAACATAACAATAACTCACCGTGGAATCTCATTGAAGGCTCGAAGAGGATGTTCTAAGACTCCATGCCACACACAATTGACTAACTCACATAATCAATTCAAGCATGCAAATCCCAAACATCTACAGCACAAAGCCTAGTGAACCCAAACCTAGAACCGTAAGGGCTCTGATACCAAAATGAAACAACCCGACCCCTTTTTTTTAATAATTAAAAACAATATATAATTAAGCATCCCATACTACTTAATTAACCAACCCAAACCACAACTCAACATTAAACCAGCAATAACATTAAGCACAGCGGAAACATACCAATAATACAAAACCAACAGATCATCAATACAATAACATTCCTAACCATTCTATCCGGCAACCTACCATAATACTAACCAAGGTTCCAACAACACACAAACGAGATCCTAGATCATCCTCCTCCTCATCGCCATGATTCCACGATCACACTTTTGCCTTTACCTGCACACCACAAACAACAATTGAGATGCGTAAGTATTATCATAAATACTTAGTGAGGCCGTCCTCCCATCTACTAGGTTATACACACAAGCATATGAGACCCTCATGTTTAAGCAAAACAAACAACACACAACAATACATCAAACCAGGAAAACAAGTCTCGGCTGAGACCAGTGTCGACCGATGCCTCACGGTGTCGATCGATACTACAAACAATGGTGTCGACCGATGCTAAACAGTGTCGACCGATGCCTCTTCTGCAGACACGATCTGCGCGAACACGAACGTCGAACTCCCCTTCCAAATCATTTCGAATCCGTCTCAAACTCACCCAATTACCTCGGAAATCACTGGGAATCACAAAAGCAACGAACCCAAGCAACAAAACAACACAAACAGCAAAGAAAACACCCAAACAAGAGAGATCTCATGCTTAGATCAACCATGGTCAAGCACTCACCTTATCAACTGATTATAACAACCAATACAACCAGTTGAGACCCTCCTAACGTCTGAAACAGCCCAGAAACGCCCTACAACAAGCCACACAACCAAAAACGACTTATAGCAAAACTGGACAGAAACATCCGAAAAGAACAGTCTCAAAGACGAAACCCTAAAATAAAAACCAACCGTTAACTATCCAATCGCTCCGGTCAAAAGCTACCCCTAGACGTCACGAAGCTTCCCACAAAATTTCAGCACGATCAGGCACCACACGAGACCACGATCTCAATTACAATCTCCGACGGTCCCAACTCGCGTCTGAGAAAACATGTCTCACGAAAACTGCCAATAACTCATCGAGTTTAAATCCAAATCTACTTCTGTAAAAAGGCGAATGACGATGAAAGACTTGGGAATAAACCTACCAAATTTCATTACCTTTGAGAACGATTTGATATGCCGAAACTGTTTCCTCCCAAACCCTAACGATTCTGATCTTTCTCCTTTAATCTCCTTCACACCACAATAGGCTCTCTCCTCTCTCTCTCTATCTCTGAAAACGGCGACAAGACACCCTAAAACCCTTAATTTGTCGCTTCTCCACTTATAACACGATTTAGGGATTTTCCTTGAATCAAACCGAACCAAACAGCAATTAAAATGAACCGGACCAAACCAGAAAACATGGTGTCGATCGATACACCAAGGGTGTCGATCGACACCCACACCAAAACCTTAAAAATTGGTTCGCGGATGTTACAAAAATAAAGACTAAAACAATGAGTGCTTGCAAAAAAGATATAAGGAGTGAAAAATCTCGATAAAAAAAAAAAAAAAAAAAAAAAAAAAAAAAAAAAAAAAAAAAAANAAAAAAAAAAAAAAAAAAAAAAAAAAAATAAAAAAAATAGAATTTGTGAAAAAATATCCTTTTCGGTTCCCTTTTCAAATATACCCCCTTTTTGGTCATTTTTTTTTTTGCCCTCATTTATTTTTTAATGACAATTTTACTCTTAGATGAAAAATATTTTAATCAATAAAAAGAAAAACAAAATTTTCCCACCAAAAAAATTTCCGACATATTTTCCCGCCAAAATTTTTTTTGTTAAAAAAAATTTGATAAAAATTTTCGGTTTTGGCAGAAAATTTTTTTTTGGCGGGAAAAAAATATAATTTTTGACGGAAAAAATTTTCGATTTTGGCGAAATTTTTTTTAATTTTTGGCGGGACTGTACATTCTTGCTGTCACTCAAAAAGGGTAATTTGGTCATTTTAAATATAAAGAGGGGTAGTTTTAAAAATGGTCAAAATGAAGGGGTATTTTTAAAAAGATGTATGGAAAAAGGGGCATTTTTGAGAATGCCCCATAAAAAAATTGTAAATTAGGAAATTCCTATGTGAGGAAAATATGCGTTGTTAGAAAAAATAGTATTATCACTTATGGATTATACTTTTTGTAAAAAAATTCATCTTTAGAAGAGCTATCCTAACTAAGATGAAGTGAAGATAGATAACAATAAAAGGAAATTTGCACATACCAAAATGAAAAAGTCGTGAAAGTTAGTCATCATACAATAAATTAATTTATGACGAAATGCCTTCGGTAAAAAAATCCGATTATCCAAAATATCTAAAACTATAAAGAGCGTGAAACAAAAAGATGCTATTTTGATAAATGTTGTAAAAATCTAAAAGTTATGTTAGAGTTTCTTTTAATTGTATATTTGAATTGAACTATTTGCCATGTTAAATTTAAAATTCAAGGAATTTAAAGTTTTAAAAATAAGTAGACATTTCTAAACATAAATTTTAATTTTTCAATAGATATTGTTAGTCACACAAAAAATATTATCAATTAAAATATTCAAAATTATTAAAAGACCAAAAAACATAAATAAATGGTACGGAAATGACAAGATAACGTGTGTATGATTTATAAGATTTAAAAGTTATTTATAATATTTTATACAAATAGAAATGTAGTTTTGTATATTTTTATAAGGTTACACATATAGTTTGTTAGATCTTACAATTTTTAAGGGTATTTTCAAATGTTTATTTAAGAAGAGACTGTTCTGAAAAGAGAAATGGGGAAATAGGCATTTTTCAAATATTCTCGAATAATAATCTGAAAGTTTTGAAACTAAAAATGTTTCTTAGTCATTTGTTAAATACATATTATTACCAACATATTTATAAAACAGTTTGTTACTTATATAAGTTTTACTTTTTATTTCTCTTTTAAACAACATAAATGATATTCAAAAAAAAATCATTACAGAAATTTTGAGTAATATTTTCAATAGATTGCTATAGATATACTAGCGCGGGTTAATAACCTACACTAATGACAAGGGGTTATACCGAGAATGACGAGGAGGAACAGAAGATGAGAACGTGTTTGCTTATCATCCCCATTATGATATGACCTCTAACTGGTCATCAGCTACGCACTAAACCATTGAAACGATGTTGGACCGAAGAAACTGGGATATATTAATTTGTTTATTATTTTGGTGAGACCATAGCCGAAAGAGTCCATCTAAGTTTGTGAATGGTAGATGTGCTAGCTGATGGGTATAGTAGGCCTGGGCATTCGGAGTAAACCGAGAAAATCGAACCGAGAAAACCGAAAATTTCGGTTCTCGGCACTGATTGTGAGGGAAAAGCCAAACCGATCGGCGAAATAACTTTAGTAATTCGGTTATCAATTTGGTTCGGTTCGGTTCGGCAGACGATAACTGATCGGTTTTTCGGTTAATAGATGCATCATATAAAATGAAAAAAACCCTAGATTTCTCATTTCTTCTTTTATTTTTTTCTCTGCCTCCGAGAGAAAACTTCTTCTCTGCCTCCTTCTTCTCATTCATTCTTCTCAATCTTTCTCATTTGATTATTCGTTTTGCTGCATCTTCCCACCTATTTATGTATCTTCTTCTCTTCGTTGTCATAGATCCATGGCCAGTGTTTTGCACAACAGTCTAAAACGTTGTTAGCCTATCACCATCAGTCATTTATAATCAATTCTCTCTGACAACTAAACTGTGGTCCAGATTCACCGCTACTAGCTTCCTCAACACCAAACTAACGATTGGTAAATCTTCAGATCTAATCGATTTTCATCTTTTTTGTTGTTTTCTTTTCTTATTTCATAAGTTTAGATGAATGATTGCATGTTTTTTTGATGATGGTAGGCCTCGATGAAGGCATGTTTTTCACGGGGAGATCCTACTGCCAGATGCTAATGCTACCGTCGCCGTCGAAGATCCGCCGCTATCGAAGATCCGCCACCGTTGAAGTTCCGCCGCCTTGGAAATGAGTAGGGGCAAGGAGTTGATAAAACCCTAATTTTTGATGGATTTTGGTTGCAATTTAATTTGGGCTTTGTTTTGTAAAATTTGGCCCACTAGTTTAGTGGTTTGTAATTGTAAATTTGTTATTTTTAAAGCCCATTCTTATAAATTTGGTCTAATTCGGTTTAATTAAACCGAATTAAATTAAAATTCGGTTTATTTTGGAATTGATTTTAAATCCAATAACCGACCCGAATAAACCGATTACCGAATAACCCGAACCGAACTTTTATTCGGGTTAATTCAGCTGAATTTTTAGATAACCGAAATTTTGAAAAACCGATTAAACCGAACCAAATAACCCGTTTAAACCGAATGCCCAGGCCATAGAGAATAAAGACTAAAACAATGAGTGCTTGCAAAAAGATATAAAGAGTGACAAATCTCGAGAAAAAATTGTAAATTAGGAAATTCTTATAGATACTAAAAACAATGTGAGAAAAATATGAGTTGTTAGAAAAAATAGTACTATCACTTATGGATTATACTTTTTGTAAAAAAAATCATCTTTAGAAGAGCTATCCTAACTAAGATGAAGTGAAGATAGATAACAATAAAAGTAAATTTGCACATACCAAAATGACAAAGTCGTGAAAGTTAGTCATCATACAATATATTAATTTATGACAAAATGCCTTCGGTAAAAAGATCCGATTATCCAAAATATATAAAACTATAAAGAGCGTGAAACAAAAAGATGTTATTTTAATAAATGTTATAAAAATTTAAAGTTGTGTTAGAGTTTCTTTTAGTTGTATATTTGAATTGAAATATTTGCCATGTTAAATTTAAAATTCAAGGAATTTAAATTTTTAAAAATAAGTAGACATTTCTAAACATAAATTTTAATTTTTCAATAGATATTATTAGTCACACGAAAAATATTATCAATTAAAATATTCAAAATAATTAAAAGACAAAAAAACATAAATAAATGGTACGGAAATGACAAGATAACGTGTGTATGATTTATAAGATTTAAAAGTTATTTATAATATTTTATACACATAGAAATGTAGTTTTGTATATTTTTTATAAGGTTACACATATATTTGGTTAGAGCTTACAATTTTTAAGGGCATTTTCAAATTTTGTTTTTAAGAAAAGACTGTTCTAAAAAGAGAAATGGGGAAAGAGGCATTTTTCAAATATTCTCGAATAATAATCTGAAAGTTTTGAAACTAAAAATGTTTCTTAGTCATTTGTTAAATACATATTATTACCAACATATTTATAAAACAGTTTGTTACTTATATAAGTTTTACTTTTTATTTCTCTTTTAAACAACATAAATGATATTAAAAAAAAATCATTACAGAAATTTTGAGTAATATTTTCAATCGATTGCTCTAGATATACCCGCGCTAACCTAGTTTATATTAAATAAAAATAGAAGCTATAAGATCCTAAAGCTGTCCACCTAGAATTTTAAACAATCAATAGGAATTTGACATGTCAACATTTAACATTTTCGAAATATTAAGATTTTATTTTGTAAAAAGGAAAAACAATAACTACAAAAATAAAATTAATGTAAAAGTTATAATAATATTACATGGAAATAAGAATAATAAAAATATAAAATAATATTCATATTAAAACGTAATATTTAATCTCTAAAACTAATCATATCATTATATAGTAGATTTCTTACACAACATAAATGTAATTTTGCAAATATTAGTTGATATAATAGCTAGTCGATTTAAATATATATATATATATATATATATTCTTCTTTTGTGTTTTTCTAGAAATTGTACAAAAGTAAAACCTTAAATTATGAATGTATCTTAGTTTCTTATATATATACTTAACATTATATTCATTATCAGATCATGGCTACCTAATACCTATTGTTTCTTATTGAATTGTGCTATTTAAAAAAAAAAATATACATACTAATCCATTAATAGTATTAAATCGTAGATTGTATGGAATCAACGTTGTAAATTGATGCATGGAAATAGATGCCGCTTCGACCGGTGAATTTTTAACTTTAATGTTTGATTTTATGTTTGCTATATTGTGTTCTAATGTTTTAATTGTTGGCAAACAATCTTGACTTGAGCTGAAAACTTTTTGGTGAATAATAATCTTCTTACTTTGTTTTGACTGGTCCTTGTTATAGTAATCTTCTTACTCTGATTAGAAGGATCATAGCTTTCAATGCTTTCACTCTTTTTGTTGCATTACCTGTGAAATTTCTGAGCCACGGTTTCGTTTTTCATTAGTAGCATATTGAGGATTTAACACAGGAAAAAATTTCACTGCAAAGGGATTTTGATGCTTCACGTGCGATGGCAGAATCCTTAGCATAAGAAAGTTCTTCGATGACAGACACTTATAACGAGCATATATGTAAACATGCAACCTTGTGGTATCCTAGAGATAAAAATCCTACTATATTAATTGGGAAGTACAAATATGAAACTAACCTTAAAATCTGTAAAAAAATACATTCAATTGCCATTAGAAAAACTTAATTAATATTAATTAATTAATTAATTAAATAAATATAATTAATTAAAAACGAAAATTAGAGACACATAAAATAAAATAAATTGTACAAAAGTAAAAAAAAAATCTCTAAGAATCAGAACTAATTCGTACTTAAAAAGTAATTAACAGCTAAGATTCTAAAAATATAATCGAATAAAATCTCTATAACCACAAATTTTATCAAAAAACATTTCCAGCACGGATTAAATTTTTTATCAAAAATCTATTCGAATAAAATTTATAACAGTTCCGTTTAACGGCTTAGATTTTAAACATTAATAAATAAAAAATAAAAGATATAGATATAGTATCTTATCTATTTAAAAAAGTTATATTTTTCTTTTAGCCACACCGTTTTTTAGGAAAATAAAATTAAGCTGAGGTTTAAATATATTCAATGCTTGAAAATGCTTATTCAAAAAGGTTTTTCATAACCTTCAATAGCTATATTTAGTTGTTCTTTTTACATATTAGTTATATATTTTTACTTACTTCACAACTATAACAAGAATTGCGTTTAATTGACAAAGGTTTAAACAATTTTATTCATTATATGCAAATATTTTATTGACAGGTCTTCAATAAACAGTTTTAAAATACAAAAGGTTTAATATAAGCAAACCGAATTTTTAATCACAAACCATATTAAAAAAATAAATTATTACAAATTTTCATCAAAAAAAAGTTCAGCCCGCGATTTTCCACGGGTTAGTACCTAGTAGAATATTATTTAAGAGTGAGAAATTATAATACTATCAATTCCGTAATTGAGAAATAACTTAAAAACCAAAGAACATAAACAAATGGTAGAGAAATGATAAGATAATTTATGTGTGAGATTTAAAAAGTTTTATAAAAAAATTATAAAGTTTTACATTGTAATTTTGTATGCTTTTTATAACACATGTATTTTTTTAGGTCTCTGACTTTTAAAGCATTTTTAAAGAAAAAAAATTAGGAGAAGACATGTTTGAAAGCAGATATTGGAAAAGATTTATTACTCAAAAAATCACAAAATTATAGTATGAAAATTATGATTTTTTTTTTTGTTATTTATTAGATGTATGTTATCAGTTATCACCAACACAGTTTATATAAAATAATATTTTGAATAACCTTATGTAATTTTTACCTTTTCTTTTTTATTATTTTTTTCCTACAAACAACATAAATGATGCTTAATATAAATAAATGAACATTTGTGTTAAAAAAAATAAAAACCAATACGTTATAATACTTTTGCATATTATCTGTCATAGTATAGCGTAAATTATTTTAAAGTCTAAAACATATTTAAGATAATCAATACAAGCATACCCGTAACGTTGATTAATAACCTAATATCATAAAATATAGAGGTAAAGGCACTACCTAATGCTGTCCTAGACTCCTAGTAACTAGTAACTACTATATAACACAACTTTATAACATAGCCGATAAACTTAAATTTAATTCTAAGACCATAAAATTTACAACATATAAATTTCTAATTTTATTTACTAAAATTGTCTCAATTCATAATTTTAAAAATTGTAAATAATTAAAAATATATCTATAAATTAATAATTATTATTTTATAGTATAAATTAATAATTATAATATAAATTAATAAAAATATTATAATCCTAACATTATTAGTTTATAGAAGTTTTACTTTAATGGAATACATAGCCGTATATATAACCTATAGTTTAGAAATAACAACATATGAGTCAACCAACGACTCATCAGATTTTGGGTGTTTCTTTTATTTGGTCTTCGGCCCACTAAAATGTGCGTGGCTCTCAATTGTTTGTGTCCATGTTTTATACGTTTTAGACGACTGTAAATCTGTGAAAAATATTTCAACGTTTTTGCATTAATGGCTGCTGCACTAAACCAAGGGAACTCACTTAATTTTATTACAAACCTATGATAAAAAAAAGAGGATAAAACAATGTGAACGATTTACCAAAATCAGTATAACATGTAAAGAGAAAAAGTCAGTGTGACGTTTCTAAGAAATCATAAATGTACACAACTTTGCCAAATCAGTGGCAGAAACAATCAATTCTGTATTAAATTAAACTAAAGTTCAGAATATTCAAAGATTTATCATAATAAGATTCATGGTGACAATGGTATTCCAAAACTATGGTCTTTTTATCACAAGTTTAATAATGGTAGTAGTCTATTAAAATTTTACGTAACTAAGAAATATATTAAAAAAAAGTCTCTCTCCAAAGGCGATTAGATCTTCATAACCCTAATCGCTGCCGCTAACCGACCTCTCGCCGGCAGGCCCAGCCCACCCATAAAGCAGCCAAAGCATTTACTTTAGGCCACACAATATAATAAAGTTTTTAGGGCCACGTTTATAAAAGATTAAGTAGCTCAGCTGTCTCGGTGTCTTGCAATTAAATGGCATGTCTTCGGTTCGAGCCAGTTCACCTGCACGTTTTTATTCCTCTTTTACAGTTTTATTTTTTCCGTTTGATTATGTTTTTGTTTTCCATTTTTTTTGGTAAGAGACTAAGTTGTCGAAACTTTTTCAATTAATTTTGTTAAATTCCTATTTTTAACAAAAATTTTCCAAATATTAGATTCTACTAGATATATAAATATTCAATTCTTCAAGCAAAACTAAAACTAAAAAAATTTACACAACTGCTGGGTAACTGGGTAATTTTTTGTTTTTTCTCCTCCTTAACTTTAAAAGGGCTATAGAGGTGTTGGATTTCTTAAAAAAGATGGAGGGTTGTTATCCAAATACATGGATTGCTTACCGTATATTGTTAACAATTCCAGTTTCAGTTGCTTTTGCAGAAAGATATGATTGAAGAACTCGAGTATGATAAGCTAATCAATGAATTTGCTGTAATGAAAGTTAGAAAAGTTTTTTTTAGATTGTTTTACATTGTTAAAGTATTCAATAATATTTTAAAATATTTTTAATTATCCTACTATATTAATTGAGAAATACAAATATGAAACTAACCTTAAAATATGTAAAAAATTACATTCAATTGCCATTAGAAAAAATTAATTAAGTTTAATTAACTAATTTAAATAAATATAATTAAATTACAAATAAAAAACACTCACATATCAAATATTAAAAAATCTAAAAAAATCTTAAAAAAATATTTTCTATCTCTAATAAATTATGGACGAAAATACTAATTATTTTTTTAAAAAATATATAAACCAATCAGAATTTTAAAAACTAAGATTTTATATCCAAGTATACAATACAATTATTTTTAATAACTAAATTCAAAGATTTTGTTAAGATTTCAAATTATGATTCTCCTATCATTTTTATTTTATTTTATTTACAAATTGTTTAGAACTTTCATATAATACTTATAATTAATAAAATGCATATTTTTTTCTGCATATGTTGTGATTTAAATTTTGTAAAATGGAGATATATTACTCAATATATGAAAATGTGTGTTTTAATTTCCATATTGGCAGGTTGGTAAAACTAAATTTATTTGATGATAAATTAATAATTTTTATTTACACACAATTATAATATTCAAATTACTATTTTATATTTCACAAAATATTATGCAAATACAACAAATAAACAATATAAAACTGTAATAATACGTCAAAAATAAAATACTATAATATTCTAAAATAATTAGTATTCAAATAGACTAATAGATTTACATAACAATTAAAAATAAATATTATCTCAAACAAAATAATTTTTTAAAAAATAAAACAATAATTTTTATTATTACACTATATTTTTTTTTAAAAATGTTGACCCGTGCTTAAAGCACGGGATATATTCTAGTATTTTAGTATTTTAGTAAAAAAAAAAATCTTAGATTTTACATAGAAAATATGCTTTAGGCCACCAAAATTCAAGGACCGGCTCTGCTCGCCGGTTGGTGAGAATTTCTCCATGTCCCGGAAAAAGAAAAAGAAGAGTTCTCTTCGGACTCGCCCCTTGATTCCGGGGTCGTCCCAATTTGCGCGTTTCTTTTCGGCGGCGGCTCTCCTGGCTGCGCCGCGTTCTTCGGGGGATGACTCTTCTTCCCTGATTCCCGCTAGTCCTTCTAAAGTCTCGGCAGCCCCAGCTTCCGCTCCGCCTCTTGCAGATCTCCTTGGTTCAGATCTAGAATCCCAAGCTGTCTCAAGTACAGTGCCCCCATAACCTGTTCCCTTGCCGGATGTAACTCCAGTTAGGCCGTCGTTTGGTCCCGTTGAGACTGTGGTCTCCGGTTGTCTCCCACCGGTCTCTGGTTGTCTCCCTCCGGTCTCCGGCTGCTCCCCCATGGAGCACGGGTCTGGTTCTACTGATGCTCCGCGTCAGGATTCTCCCTCTGTCACACCTCCCCAGGATAAGAAATGGTCTTCCCTCTTCGAAGACTCGTCTCAGCTTGAAGAAATTGGTACCCCGACTCAACATATCTCTGGTGCCCCTTTCGCCTTGATTCCTGATGAGAATGTTGAAGCCGCCCGTGAGGAATTCAAGGATTTCATCTTTGCTCAATTCCATGGTAACCCACCTGACATGGGTTGAGTTATTGGGGTAGTAAACGCGCTTTGGGCTCGTTCTGGCCCCCGCATCTTTGTTCACAAAATCGGATACGGTGCCTTCCTTCTGCGGGTCTCTAACCCTCGCACCCGAGCTATACTTCTCGGCCGAAACGTTTGGAACATCGCAGGCTTTCCTATGTTTGTTTCCCCCTGGTCGCCGGAGTTCACTCCTGAGACACCACCGATTACCTCTGCTGCTATCACAGTAGAATTCTGCGGCGTCCCTTACTTATTGTTCAATAGGCAGAGTCTATGTCGGATTGCCACGGCTGTTGGTAAACCACTGGCACTTGCTCCGGAAACAAAAAGGAAAGAAAATTTCGAGGTGGCCAAGATCTTGCTTCGGGTAGACCTGACAAAAGAGCTTCCATCTAAAGTTATATCGGGTTTTTCGAATGGGCGAGAGGTAGAGATAGACGTCTCTTACCCTTGGCTTCCGCCTAGATGCTCTGGTTGCAATGCCTATGGCCACAACATATCTTGTTGTCCTTCGGGACCGCAAGTTCATGTAAGTTCAAGGCGGAGGAAAAATAGGTCTCGGAGTAGACCGAGGTCAAGGAAACACTCTAGGCAAGGTAGATCGGTGGGGCGTCTACCTAAAGCTGGTTCTCCCTCGGCTCCCCAATTGGTGTGGAGACCTAAACCAGGAGGGGACTCGTCTTCTACCTCTCAGCACGTAGACAATGACAGTTCCCCTGTGGCCGTTGTGCAGGATGCGGTAGGGGTGACCGAATCCCGCGTTACTGGGACTCCCACTCTGCTAGCTGTGCTGGAAGAGGACTCAAGGTCTTTGGAAGAGGAAATGGTTGGTGCTGCAAACCGTATTCTTGAGTGGTTAGCAGAGGAGAATCTTGACCCCTTGCAAACTAACATCTCTCTGGTCCCTGAGGTTTTTGATGATCTTTCTGACGTTCGGTTCACTCCTTCTAGGGAGTCAAAGACGTCAATAGGAGCGGATGTGGAAGCAGAAGCCCCTTTTATACTCGTCTCTAGACGGAGGAGTAGCCGAAAGGCTACAACGTCACATTAATTGCTTTTAGTGATGTTTTTTGTGTGGAATATAAGAGGTCTGAATAGTACCAGGCGTCAGGACTTTACAAGAGAATGGATTTTAATCCATAGGCCACTTTTTGGAGCGTTCTTGGAAACACATATTCAATCGGTAAATGCTAGTAGAATACAGAGAGAGGTTCCACTGGGTTGGAATTTTTACGGGAATTTTGACTACCACAACAGCGCCAGGATTGTAGTTTGTTGGGATCCGTCAGTCTCGTTAGTAGTGTACCATGCGTCTGCTCAGCTGGTCACATGCGGTATATATATCTCGTCTATGAGTTTATCGGTTACTGTTTCTTTTGCTTATGGTTTTAACTTACCAGAGGAGTGTATTCCCTTGTGGGAGAACCTTTTGTGGCTCCATAATAATACCCATGTGTGTTGTTGTCCCTGGACAGTGGTGGGAGATTTTAATCAGATACTAAGATCATCTCATCACTCAGAGTATTTAAGTCAGGATGTGGATACTACTGGGATGGAGGACTTCAACTTGGCGTTGCAGGATGCAGAACTCTTTGAAGCTCAGGCTCAAGGGCTCCCTTACACTTGGTGGAATAATCAAGAAGATAATCCTACCTCCAATAGAATTGACCATGCTTTCATCAACCAGGCTTGGGCGATCTCTCATCCGGATTCTTTTGCTGAGTTCCTAGCTCCACAACAGTCGGACCATGCATCATGTTTCTTCCATGTTCCTTCCATGAGACGACAAGTTCGCAAGCCATTTAAATTCTTTCAGCATGTGATTGATCACCCTGGCTACCACTCTTCCCTCTCTCAGGCTTGGGATCCCCTTTCTATCGAGGGCACATCCCAGTTTAAACTTGTACGATCAATGCGGAGGTTGAAGATAGTTCTAAGGCAGCTTAACAAGCGTCACTATAGTGGTATAAGTGAAAGGGTAAAAAGTCAAGCGGCTAAGGTGGAAAACCTCCAGCGTCTCATCCTCTCTTCCCCGGATTCTCAGCTAGTTAGGGAGGAGCATCAGGAAAGAACTTTATGGCACACTCTTATCTCTGCTGAAGAAAAGTTTTTCTGGCAGAAGTCAAGAATCATTTGGCTCCACTTGGGTGGCTGCAACACCTCCTTCTTTCACAAATCTGTGTTGTAAAGGGCGGCAATGAACCATATTCACCTGCTTTGTGATCAAGATGATAGGAGGATTACGAATTTTGAGGAGATTAAAAGACATGCAGCTTCTTATTTCGAAGATATTTTGGGGAAAACGGACATGCCACTATCGGAGGTCTCAGTGGATACACTTAGAGACTTGCTCCCATTTCGTTGTAGTGAAGACCAATGCTCCTCCCTCCAACGTCCAGTCACACATGAAGAGATTAAGGCGGTTCTTTTTGCCTTGCCATTTAACAAGAGCCCTGGTCCAGACGGGTTCTCCGTGGATTCTTTAGAGCTTCTTGGGATTTAGTAGGCAAGGAGGTGCTGGAAGCGGTCACAGAGTTCTTCAGGAATGGCCGCCTGCTCAAGGATATCAACACCACGGTAATTGCTTTGATTCCAAAGGTTCCTCATGCATGCCGTCTGCGTGATTTTAGGCCAATCAGTTGTTGTAACCTGATTAACAAGTTGATATCCAAGATCATAGCCAAGAGACTGAAGCCTATTCTTCTAGAATGCATCAGCCCTAATCAAGCTGCGTTTCTTAAAGGAAGGAGTCTGGGAGAGAATGTTTTACTAGCCACTGATCTGATCAGAGATTACCAAAAATCCACCTGCCCAAAGAGTTGCATGATCAAGGTTGACATTCGTAAGGCCTTTGATACTATATGCTGGGATTTTGTCTTGAAGATTCTGGAGGCTCAAGGCTTTCTACCCCTCTTTTGTACTTGGATCAAAGAGTGTATCTCTTCTCCCCGGTTTTCTATCTCAATCAATGAAGAATTTGCGGGGTTCTTTCCAGGTAGAAAAAGGTATTCGGCAAGGAGACCCAATCTCTCCATACCTTTTCAACATGGGAATGGAGGTTCTCTCCAAGTTGCTAGAAGCTGCTGCATCTGATGCTCGTATTAACCTACATTCCCTGTGCTCAGTTCCTCAAGTCACCCATCTACTCTTTGCGGATGATCTCCTGGTGTTCACGGACGGGCCCCGAGACTCATTGAATGGTGTTGCGGGTGTTATGAGTCAGTTCAAGAGTTACAGTGGGCTTGACATGAACCCTGAAAAGTCTGAGGTTGTCTTTGGAGGATATTCTGTTCATGAGATAGAAGAGTTGAGTGCTCTCTCGGGTATTACGACTGGCTCCTTTCCAACTCGTTACCTTGGATTGCCGCTTAACCCCAGACGAATCTCTCTTGCCACCCTCCAGCCGTTCTTGGATCGAATCACCTCCAAGCTTCAATCCTAGACTGTCAAGCTTCTTTCCTTTGCAGGGAAAATTCGTTTGGTCTCATCAGTCATCTATGGAATGGTGAATTTCTGGAGCTCAGTTTTTAATCTCCCAATAAGCTTCTATCGAAAAGTGGATGCTCTCTGTGCTGCTTTTTTATGGAAGAACAAAGTTGGCTCTGCTGCGGGTTCCAGGGTTGCATGGAAGGATGTTTGTAAACCCAAGGAGGAGGGAGGACTAGGTATTCGAAGGCTTGAGGATTACCAGATTGTTTTTCAGCTTAAGCTCATTTGGACCTTGTTTACTAGTGCCGGCTCCTTATGGGTCGCCTGGCTGAAGGGTAATGTTTTTAACAGGAAAAGTTTCTGGGCAATGGAAGACTCTCAACGGCTGTCTAGAACTGTTCACTGCATGATTAATCTCAAACCTTTCCTTAAGGACTTCCTGCAATGCAAGCTTGGGAATGGGAGAACTGCCTCTTTCTGGTTGGATAAATGGTGTGATCTGTCCCCTTTAATTGATTTCCTGGGAGATAGTGGTCCAAGGCAACTAAGGATAAGAAAGAATGCTCTAGTCATGGATGCGGTGAGGAATGGGGAGTGGTGGATGCCTGCTGCGCGGTCAGAACAACAACAAAGATTCATGGAAATGCTTACTACTATCCCTCCTCCAACGGACTCTGCAGGCGAGGATAGTTTTCTTTGGCGCCGGAAGTCTGGTGCTTTTGAAGGTTCCTTCTCCACCAAAGAAACTTGGGAGCAACTTCGTGAACCCTCTCCTCTGGTTCCCTGGTTCAAGACTGTGTGGTTCAAAGAGGCTGTGCCGAGATATTCACTTATTTCCTGGCTTGCGTTCCTTGGGAGGCTTCCTACTAGGGATAGGCTCCGAAACTGGGGATGGATGTTCCTGCAGCTTGTGTGCTCTGCTCCTCTGGTACGGAGTCACATTCTCACCTCTTCTTCGAGTGTGCGTTCTCTGCCTCTATTTGGGTAGCTTTTGCGTCTCGATTCTGGTCATATCCTCCTCAGGATCTTCTCTCTATCTCTTCGTGGCTTCTTCAGGTCAGGCCTCAACATCAGACCCGGGTTTCTGCTATAGTGAAGCTTATTTTGCAGGCAGCTTGCTATTTGGTGTGGCGTGAGCGTAATGCTAGGATCTTCACCAACGTCACTTCGTCCTCTGCATCGGTTCAGGCAATCTTAGACAGGTCAATCAGGGATCGTCTCCTTTCATTTCCAGATGGTGCTCTTCTTGGTTCTTATTTTCAATGTATTTCTTTTCCTTTTTAGCTTTTCTTTTTATTTACTGCAATAATTTTGCAGAGAAAATCAGAAAATTGGTATAAAATTTAACCTTTTACCAAAAAAAAAAAAAGTTTAATAATGGTCTCTTTATCACAACCTATGATAAAAAGAGGATAAAACAATGTGAACGATTTACCAAAATCAGTATAACATGTAAAGAGAAAAGGTCAGTGTGACGTTTTTAAGAAATCATAAATGTACACAACATTGCCAAATCAGTGGCAGAAACAATCAATTCTGTATAAAATTAAACTAAAGTTCAGAATATTCAAAGATTTATCATGATAAGATTCATGGTGACAATGGTATTCCAAAACAATGGTCTTTTTATCACAAGTTTAACTTCTCATTCGTGGAATTTGGATCATTTGTCTTGTTATCATAAGTTGGTAACTTTACTGTCGGGATAGGAATCAACCCTAGCAGTGAAAGAAGACTCTCTATCTCATAAAATGTTGAGAAAGTTACTTCTGCATAAAAGCAGAAGAGCAAAACTGTTTCTGAGACAATGTTAATAGGTGAACAGTAAGCTTTATTATAGAGGCTTCAAATACATGCATCCTATGATTATTCCGGTCTTGAATACGTGTTTGGTTCCGAGTTAAAACAATTAATTTGGTTTACAGAAGTTATTCAGAAGTTATTTTTCCCTGACTTTGTCTGTGTCAACAAACAATTCGAATATCTTCTTCTAAACCTTCAGAATACTTTTTTGGTTGTGCTGACGAATGCCTCCTTTCTCTTCTCTTCAGACTACAACAAGTGGGAGATGCATATATCTATTAGTACCTTGATTAGGTGAAACAAAGGATGCAAATGGTGAAGGAAATTTTGTAAATATTAAAAAACACTAAGCTACTAGAAAATGCTAGATGAATTTGAGCCAGGCTAAATGGGTTAATGAGTTATCCATATAAAAATTAAATATCATAATAAACTAATAAAAAAACAAAACATTCCATCTATACTATTAATTGGAGAGTACACTTAGGAATAAAAAAAGTAAAAAAACATAACATATATCCATGTTGCCAAACAGACCCATTTGCTTAAATAATAATAAAAAAAATTAAACTTCCCTAAAATAATGGTAATAACTATTAATGAAATAATTAATTAATTTTTTTATAATTAGTTATAGATTTCGTACCTATTTTCGATATGCGTATAAAGCATAAATAATTAATTTCGAATATATTAAGTTTTCCAAATATTTTTCTAAATTAAATATTAAATATGTATTTAAATATTAAATATGTATAGTTTTCTAAATAAAATTAAAGCCAACAAGATTACAAAATGAAATTTAAAATATTATAATAAAAATGAAATTATTTCTATTAATAATTCCTTGAATTTATATATTTATTAAAATTTTATAAAATAATAAAAGATTTCGGCAATTAATAACATACCAAAAATGTTACTTATTATTTAACAAGATTTCTATAACAAATGAATCTAATTAATTTCGAATAGCATTTATGAAAATAACTTAACTTAAATTTAAATAGATTATTTATTTTAAGAAATCTTGAAATAAAATCAGTAATTATTTACCAAATTTCTAAAATTTAGGGATTATTTCTAAAACTAACCTTATATATTACTCTCATCGGTATAATAGGAAAATCTAGACAATTAATTCAAAATCCAAATCTAATCATCCATATAGACTCAAACATATTGTATATGTATTAACTGAAAACTAAATAAGTTTTTAGAAGATTTTATATAGATTTTTTACTTTTAAATGTAAAAGTAAAAATGTTTACTCTTTCCAGCTTTTAAATAGAGAAATCGACCTGACATTCACATATCATATACAGTTATACACCACTCTAGCACTATTTTTTATCTCTTTGTTTCTGCAAAAAGAAGAAAAAAGTGTCTGTATTGAGTTTGTATAATATATATTGCTAACATCTACTATATTCTTTTTTAGTTCGCCAATACTATGTTCTATGTCCAGTTTATGATTTATGATTCTTATGATTTGTTAAATTTATAATTTTCTGTCGTGTATATAAGCATATATAAATCAAGATATTTTTTGAAAGCATACATTTTTCTACCTAAAGATTGTGTATAAGGGAAGATTGTGGTATGAACGGGTGTTCATCCAATTGACATAGCATCTGCAAAACAAGAAAATTACATTTGATTGCTTAAAAGAAGTCCACATTTTTTATATGAACCCGGTAAGTCACAAAATACTATATTAGTATTTGTTTTCATCAGTTTTTATATAGATTTATTTAAGAATCCTCTGTAGGAAATTCTTATTAGAGTATGTAGTTGAGTTTTGCACTAACATTAATTAACTTTTGAAACCAGCAAATACAGCAAGGGGTACGTATACATAAACTATATAAGTACAATTAATCTTCCATGACTATATTGTAATCAGCTATATGTATTAAATTTTATTATTTTCTTATTTTTCCAAATATATGATGTTAATAGTCTTTATTAAAATGGCACTATAATTTGGGATGTATATGGAAAAGAAAACAAAAAAACACACATGGCAGTAAAATTTTATAACATGAGCACCTTGAAATTGTTTTTAAGTCATGTTATCTTTAAAAATTCTATTAAATTTTTCTTTGAAATTTGAGTGTTTGAGTGTTAATCTCAATACTTTTTAAATTTTTATAGACTTTTAAGTCATGGTTACCTTGAATCTCTAATGAAATATTCAAGGTAATGATGACTCATAGTATAATTTATAATATAAAAATTTCTAATCCAAATCTTAAAGTACTGATTAACACTCAAACACGCAATATTCATAAACCAAAATGACAAAATTTTGGGTTAATGACGTTATACTATATAAATATGTTTACACATACTAAATAAATAATTTTAATTCTTGACATATTCTATTAAAGATTAAAATACATTTATTTTTTTCAAATAAATCTTACTATTTTCAATTGAACTAGCATAAGTTCAAAATAAAATAAAAATAAAAAATACATATATGTTCTATAACAGTTAAAAGTATTTAAAAAACATAATCTAATATAGGTGAAACATATATAAAATAGTAATAATAAAGAAGTCAATTAATTTTGTAATATTTTTATTAAAAAATATGATATAAAGATATACTATGAATTATATTTATGAGAATTTATGTTTTCGTCCGGTCCTCTCCCGTTTTCAATCAGAAATACAAATTTTTCCTATATCTGGAATGTCCCATATTGGGAATACTTTCTGTTATGCAACGAAAATTTGAGAACGGGTGTAGGACATAATAGAACTTGACAAAACGAAAAGAGAGTTACAGCCATCCTAAATATTTGTATATGTTTCAAACGGGTTTTCATCGCTGTTAGCGGTTATATATCCAATTTGATAGTTCACAAATTTAATAGAATCTAACCAATCATTTATTTGATTTAGTTTGTTACCAGTCCATCCGTTATGTTGTTCCAAATTTTAAGATACTGGTGAAATTATTATTATTTTAAATTTTCAAACATTAATAAACCAAACCAAATATCAAAGAAAAATCTCAATTAGTATAAGTTTGATTATATATACAAAATTAATTTTGTTTATAAACATAATCCCGCACGTACGTGCGGGTCCAAACCTAGTCTTATATTAAATCCAGCAAAAGTTTCCTAATATTTCAAATAACAAACAAAGTAACAAATACATGCAAATAACTAGCCCTGGGCAAAATACCCGAACCCGACAATCCGACCCGAACCCGATCCAAAAAATCCGACCCGAATCCGTACCCGAATTTTTAAAATACCCGAATGGGTCTAGTACCTATTAAAATCGGGTACCCGAACCCGATCGGGTATTATCCGATATCCGAACGGGTACCCGAACTAACCCGAATATATATAAACATACACTACAAAATAGTAACTAATAGGGGTCGAACCCACCACCTTAAGGGTTTAAGAGATACATTGTAACCATTTTGCCACTTTAAAATCTTTGGTCAGTATTAGAACCCCAGGTAGTTATATATTACTAGATATAATTGTCCCACAATCTATAACGTGTGGATTTGCCCCTGTTATTGATACCAGTACTATTTTTTAAAAAAAAAATTTTAGATATGAGAGATTATAATTATTTTATACAGACTTAATTATGGTTTTTATTTTACACTCATGAATTCTATATACTAAAATATTGTTTCTACATATTAAAAAATACAAATAAGAAAAAAGACAATAAAAAATATAACATTTTTAACAATAAACATGTTTGCCATAATTTTTTTCAGTTTTAATATCAGAGTTGGAGATATTTAAATTTGGATTTGTTTGGAATTCAGATTAAATTCGAGTATTTTGTTAAGATTAAGATGTAAATATTAGAATTGAACCCAAATTTGAAGTATATTTCGGGTATTAGGTAAAACCCGAACCCGATCCGAATCTGATGGGTGTTTATCCGAAATCCGATCCGAATACTAGAAATATCCGAATGGGTCTAGGACCCCTTTACCGAAATACCCGAAAATCCGAAATACCCGACTCGAACCCAAATGGGTACCCGAATGCCCAGGCCTACAAATAACAAAGAGCAATAATAAATTAAACAAATAACAAATCCATGGTGAACAAAAGTATAGCAATTTTAGGAGATGTGATTAAACTTAGATGAGACACAAATATAAACAAATAAGAAGAGAGGCAAAACTAAGAAGAATAGCTCTTATTTATAAAAGTAATATAAAACTCTAATTTCTTATTTACCAAGAAAAAACTTTAATCTTCTTTAATTTTTTAGAATAATTTACATATATAAATTTTATTTATACGATATCTCATGGGTAGCTGTAGCTCATAACTCTAATGTGTTAATTCATTAAACCTGTAAATCCACTAGGGATAACCCATTCAAACCCATTTATTTATATAGATAGAAAAATCCAACTTTTACCCACTAATATTAAGTACTATTAACCCATTTTGACACCGAGACTTGGTCATAAACAATTCCTCTCAGTTTTTTTTCTTTTTTTTATCAACAGAAGATTAGCTCAAACGAGCCAATACGATGGAAAATTGTTTATAAACAAAACATTATGCGGAGATGTGCGCGCATAGCGTGCCAAGAGATCCGCTTTTACATTTGCATTTCTAGTAATAAAAGATAAGAAAAAAGAAGAAAATTCCTCCTTGTCCCACTTGATATCGTCAAGGTATGTTGAGAATGCCGGCCAATCATTTAGCAAAGACATCATCTTCACCAAGTCTAAGCAGTCTGAGTAGAACGCCACGTCACGGTAGTCATGCCCGATCATGCAACGCATAGCCCAAGTGAAAACTTAAACTTCGGCATATAAGGGGGAAAGGCTCCGTCGAAAATTAGTAGCTCCCATAGTTGGCCCTCTCATTCTTTTTTTTTAATTTATTTTTCAACAAACAATTATCATTCCTTATATAACCACGATTACAATCATAATTAAATCCCCACAACATATTTAAAATTTAGTTATGTTTCCAAGTTTATTTAAGAATCTTAGTCAAATTCATCATTCATAATTTCTTATTATCACATTATAACAAACGAAAACATAAATAAATTTGATGGATCATGAAAAGAGGCAATGCTACTGAAAATTGTCGCTCGTAAAATCGGCACACTGCTGATGCATGTAACTCAAAATACATTATCATTGTCGATAGAAATGGATGCATTTTCAAAAATATGGTAACTATTTTTTTTTAATGTTCATAAATATGATTTATTTATTTTTAAAAAAATATATTTTTATATGTTAAAGTGTCATTATTTTTCTATTAAAATTTAGGTGCCCACTTAAAACATTTAAAAATAAATACTATACTAGTTTTAAAAGAAAATTAAAGTCTATAAACATGAACCAACACATGGATACAAGATGAATATGGTCAATGATAATGTTAGTGTACATGTTAGAAATTAAAATCTGAAAGAAAAACTTTTTTTTTTTAACATCAAATTAATTATATTAATCATAAAAGTATTATATTTAAACTTTTTTTTGTTTGATTAATAAAAAACGTAAGAGACTAAAAAAGCTTGAGAAAACCAGATATTGGGTCGGAATCACGAGTATTTTTTTAACCGGTAAATGTACCAATGAAATTGAACCGGCCAGTGTACGAACCGGTCTTGTTACTACTGATTGGTGCTGCTACTGTCTTTTAAGACTTAGTAGTAGAGAGCTCAGACTTTTTGCACTCACTCCTTTTATGGTTAAGATTACAGAGAGAGAGAGAAAGAAAGCGAAGAAAGAAAAAAAAAATCAGGGGAAACAGCAAAAAATGTTGGCTAGGGTTTTGAGATATGAATCTGCGTGTGCTTCAGCTAGAATGGTCAGCACGGTCAGACTGATTCATCTTCGTTCCGCCAAGACACGTACGGCTTCGAAGAGTCTGCCTTCTTTGGGTGAAGGTACGTTTGTAGGAGATGAATTGAAATTGAGGAGTGGGTCTCATTATATCAAAAACTTAGATGACGCCATTGATTTGTTCGATGAAATGGTTCGGTCTCGTCCTTTCCCTTCAGAAATTGATTTCTGTAAATTAATGGGTGTCATCGTCAGCAGAATGAATCGTCCCGATGTTGCGATTTCTCTCTATCAGAAGATGGAACTGCGCAGGATTCCATTTAATATATACAGCTTCACTATTCTGATAAAATGTTTCTGCGAGTGTCATAAGTTGTCCTTTGCTCTGTCTACGTTTGGGAAGATCACCAAACTTGGTTTCCAGCCCAGGCGTTGTTACGTTTGGCACGCTGCTCCACGGGTTATGTCTAGAAGATAGGATCTCTGAAACCCTAGTTTTGTTTGATCAAATGGCTGAAGCGGGATGTACACCCAATGTCGTAACATTTACAACACTGATGAATGGTCTTTGTCTCCAGGGTCGAGTTCTCGAAGCAGTAGCTTTGGTCAATGAGATGGTAGAAAAAGGTCATGAACCTAACGTAGTTACTTACGGAACAATTGTAAATGGAATGTGTAAGATGGGCGACACTGACTCAGCCTTGTCTCTGCTTAGGAAGATGGACCAAAGCCACATCAAAGCCAATCTTGTAATCTATAACGCCATCATTGATCGTCTTTGCAAAGACGGACATCATAGCGATGCTCAAAATCTCTTCAGTGAAATGCACGAGAAAGGAAAGTGGCAGATGTGTTTACCTACAACTGTATGATAGACGGTTGTTGTCGCTTTGGTAGATGGAGCGATGCCGTGCGGTTTTTGCGAGATATGATTGAAAGGGAAATCGATCCTGATGTTGTAGCTTTCACTGCATTGATCAGTGCATCAGTCAAAGAAGGGAAGTTCATTGAGGCTGAAAAATTGTGAGACGAGATGCTCCGTAGGGGTATATATAGGGATGTTAAAAGTGGGTAAAAACCCAGTGGGTACCCGAAATTCATGCTTAAAACTGGGTTTTGGGACCTGTTTTTTCTCTAAGAAATTAAATGGGTTAAAAATGGGCAGGTATCCAAAACTATAAAGTCTTACACGGGTTTACCCTATCAGTTATGGGTACCCATTGGGTTTTTTTTTCTTTCTAATCACCTATACTTTTTTTTTGCCAAGTCTAATCACCTACACTAAACCCGCAAAATCACATTTTCCTACCAAAAACACAAAACAGGAAAACTCGTTTTTCTGCCAAAACCGCAAAATTACGTTTTCCTGCCAAACTCGCAAAATCTCGTTTTACCTCCAAAACCGCAAAATCTCGTTTTCCCGCCAAAATCGTAAAATTTTGTTTTCCCGCCAAAACCGCAAAATCTCATTTTCCCGCCAAAACCGCAAAATCTCGTTTTCTCACCAAAACCGCAAAATCTCGTTTTTCCGCCAAAACCGTAAAATCTCGTTTTTCCGCCAAAACCGCAAAATCTCGTTTTCTCGCCAAAATCGTAAAATCTCGTTTTTCCTCCAAAACTGCAAAATCTCGTTTTCCCACCGAAGCCGTAAAATTATGTTTTTCCGCCAAAACTGAAAAGTCATATTTTTCTGCCAAAACTGCAAAATGTCATTTTTCTACTAAAAACGCAAATTCTCATTTTTAAATATTTATTTAAATTTAATATGAAATAAGCATATTATGAACAAAACTTTAGTTTTATCTAATATATAATAATAAATTTTGTTTTATCTATTTAAAACAAAACTTTTTAATATATTTGCTATTCTTTATTTAAATTATATAAAATTATAAATTTTTGAAAATTGTTACAGATATAGTAAAATACACAAAATACATAATATAAATCACATTTGGTATCAAAAAGTTAAAGATAAAATTATATATAATATAAAATGCAAAATACATCACATAAGATAAATAATTCGGGTACCCACG
>NC_025696.1:17214287-17240352 GCF_000633955.1 Camelina sativa
ATTTTTAAATATTTATTTAAATTTAATATGAAATAAGCAAATTATGAACAAAACTTTAGTTTTATCTAATATATAATAATAAATTTTGTTTTATCTATTTAAAACAAAACTCTTTAATATATTTGCTATTCTTTATTTAAATTATATAAAATTATAAATTTTTGAAAATTGTTACAGATATAGTAAAATACACAAAATACATAATATAAATCACATTTGGTATCAAAAAGTTAAAGATAAAATTATATATAATATAAAATGCAAAATACATCACATAAGATAAATAATTCGGATACCCACGGGTTTACCCACAAAACTAAAAACCCATTCGGGTTTACCCACTAGAACCTAAAACCCATTTGGGTTTTCAAACTTGGGTTTTTTCTGGACAGGTTTTTTTCGGGTTTGGGTTGGGCTGGGTTTTTAAACCCACAACAACATCCCTAGGTATATATCCTGATACAATCACATATAGTTCAGTTATCGATGGATTGTGCAAGCACGATCGTCTAGATGATGCGAAACGCACGCTTGATTCGATGTCTAGCAAGGGCTGTTCTCCAAACCTAGTTGCTTTTAATACCCTAACTGCGGGATACTGTAGGGCTAAGAGGGTTGATGATGGAATGGAACTTCTCCGTGAGATTTCTAGAAGAGGCCTAGTTGCCGATACAGTTACTTACACCACTCTTATTCATGGGCTCTGTAAATGCGGAAATCTTAATGCTGCCCAAGTCCTTTTCCATGAGATGATTAATCAGGATGTGTGTCCTGTTACCATAACATGTAACGTTTTTTTGTGCGGTTTCTGCGAAAATGGGAAACTAGAAGAGGCTTTGAAATTGTTTGAGGTCATCCAAAAGAGTACAATGGATGTTGATACTGCTACTTATAACATCATCATCCATGGATTGTGCAAGGCTAGTAAGGTGGACGAAGCACGGGACTTATTTTGTAGTCTCCCCATCGATGGTGTTGAGCCTGATGTTCAAACTTACAATATAATGATAGATGGGTTTTGTAGCTTTGGTAGATGGAGTGATGCTGAAAAATTGTTGCGTGATATGATTGATAGGCAAATCAATCCTGATGTTGTAACTTATAACACTCTTATCCACGGGTTCTGTGAAGTGGGAAATCTTATTGCTGCCCAAGACCTTTTCCATGAGATGATTTCTCAGGGTGCGTGTCCTGATACCATAACTTTTGGCATTTTGCTGCACGGTCTCTGCGAAAATGGACAGCTAGAAGAGGCTTTGGAAATGTTTGAGGTTATCCAAAAGAGTAAGATGGATGTTGATACTGCTACTTATAATATCATCATCCATGGAATGTGCAAGGGTAGTAAGGTGAACGAAGCATGGGACTTATTTTGCAGTCTCCCCATCGATGGTGTTGAGCCTGATGTTCAAACTTATAATATAATGATATCTGGATTCTGTGGAATAAGTGCAATCTCAGAAGCAAATGCGTTATTCCGTAAAATGAAGCACAATGGAAATGTGCCAGATCACTGCACATACAATACACTAATCAGAGGATGTCTTAGAGCTGGTGAAATAGATACCTCAGCTGAACTTTTCACGGAGATGCGAAGCAGCGGGTTCAGTGGAGATGCATTCACCATGAAAATGGTTGCTGATATGGTATATGATGGTAGATTGGACAAGAGCTTTTCGGATATGCTGTCTTAGTGTCTCTGGTAAAGAGTGACCGTCTTGATCTTGTTTCTTCCATGGTTTATTAGACTCACTTGTGTCTGTCTCTTTGTTTCTCTTCTTTTCGGATTCTTAGTGTTTCTTGTGAAGAGGTCCTCTCTTGATCTTGTTCCTTCTATGGTATGTTAAACTCACTTGTGTCTGTCTCTTCACAAGACACACTAACAGGGTTCAATGCTATATGTCTCACTTGTGTATGTTCTTTTCGGATGTGTCAATGCTATATGTAACACGTAAGAGGGTTTTGCAAAATTTTCAGGTTTTATAACATGTGCTTGAGAAAAGTCAGAAGAGAAGCAACAAAAGGTGAGTGTCTGAGGAACAATTAACGTGGTGGGTCTGCTTTGTTTCTTGCTTTTTTTTCTCTAGTTTACAGAACACCCTTGGGATTGAAACCAAACCTTATCTTATCTCTGTTTGGAATAGCTTGGCTAATCTGTATTCCTTGTACTCAAAAGTTTGTAGCTTTTACTTGTGGAGTAGATATCAAAATTGATTCCGGTTTGTGTTGGATAATTTCTTCGCTTTGAACTAATGATTTAACTTCTTTAGAAAAGATGTTAACACTATAAATACAGTAAACACAAGACTGGTTTGGTCTTTTTAAGTTTGGTTCGGTGTCTTAAGAAACCTTGGATTGTAGCCAGCTCGTAGAAATTCTTCCTGAACTTGTTCTGACTTCTGAATCTTGACGAACTTGAATGCGAAACAACATTGAGTTTTCCTGATTAAAAACTTAAGATACAGATTCCAGATTAACCTTTGGTGTGTTTGTTTTGCAGGATCATCTATCAATTAGAGGATGAATAAAAAAGAATGGAAGACTTTACAGTTTTTAAAATTTTTATTCCATACGAATTCAAATTTGTTATATCGATATCTATCATCCTTTTTGGTCTTCTTGCAAACATGTAGAGATTGGAGTCAGCTTTTGTGTGTGTGTGTCTGTTAGATTTTATATCAGACATTTGCGTTTTGTTGGTGTTAAATAATAGAGCAATTCGTATTCTTCAATTAAAGATGGTTTGATGTAAGATAATACTTCTGTTAATAACGTAAGAAGGTACATTGAAACGTTGTGGCCACTAATAAGGTGATGGAGCCTCCCTGCCACATAGTGCGCAAATACATTCATGATGATAACAAAATTGAATTTTACAAGATGAGAAACAACAATTTTTGCAATCTTGATTGTTAAAGAAACTCCCGAAATATTGTTGGGGATGCTTAGGTGGACATTCCCCTCCAACACACTCCACATGTTGTGGACTTTGCAGCTCCCTTGCATTTGACATCGACACACCTATACGTATTCATTCAATCATATAATATATCATCATTCATCACTCAATTCATTCAATCATATGATATATCATCATTCATCACTCAATTCATCTTTCAAAGAAAAAAATGTGGAAGAGAAACTTACATGAGAGAAGGATTGCGGCAAGAACAATGAGCAATGCTGTCTTTGATATTGCCATGTCTTTTTCAACTTCTGATCTATATTTTTTTTTACTTTTTGACTGATGCGAATCTATATGGTCTTTGTGTCTATTTATTTTCAGACCCGCACGTACGTACGGGGTTATATTTATAAACCAATTTATTTTAGTATTTATAATCAAACTCATACTAATTGAGATTCTAGTTTGATTTTTGGTTTAGTTTATTAATGTTTGAAAATTTGAAATAATAATGGTTTCACCAAAATTTTAAAATTCGGAACAACATAATGGTTGGAGTAATAACAAACGAAATCAATTGGTTAAATTCTATTAAATTTGTGAACTATCAAATCAAATATATAACCATTAACAACGATGAAAACCGTTTGAGACAAATACGAATATTTAAGGGTGGGCGTAATTCTCTTTTCGTTTTGTCATGTTCCATCATGTCCTACACCTGTTCTCAAATTTTTGTTGCATTAAAGAATACATTCCCAATATGGGACATTTTGAATATGAGACAAATTTGTATTTTTGATCGAAAACATGACAGGACCGGACGAAAACATACATTCTCAAAACCTGTATGGAATAAACATAAATATAATTCATAGTATATTTATATACATATGTTATAATAAAAATATTACAAAATTAATTAACTTCTTTTTCTTATTATTTTATATATGGTTCACCTATATTAGATTATGTTTTTTTTGTTTAAATATTTTTAACTGTCATAGAACATATTTTATGTATTTTTTATTTTTATTTTATTTTGAACTTATGCTAGTTCAATTGGAAATAGTAAGATTTATTTGAGAACATTAAATGTATTTTATCATGTAATAGAACATGTCAAGAATTAGAATTATTTATTTAGTATGTGTAAACATATTTATTTAGTATAACATCTGTAACCCAAATTTTTGTCATTTTGGTTTTTGGTTCAGTTTCATTTTGATTTATGATTATTTGGGTGTTTGAGTGTTAATCAGTACTTTAAGACTTGGATCAAACTAGCGGTTGGCCTGGAAACGATTAAAAATAAGTTATAAATAAGAGAACATAGGCATATATATTTTGGACATACAGTATCCACCAAATGTAAATTTCTGTTATATAATAATTTTTAAAATTATTATTCGTTTGATAATATTTATATTAGTCTAGCGGATAAGAGATTGGGCAAATAATATTCGTATTTGGTTGTCAAAAATAAATAAATAGGGAAAGCTTCTAACAGGATATCCATATTTTCGTTTGAGAATTTAATTTTTACAAAATTACTGATAATTATCCAAACTTTCTTTATATATTTTTAAAAAAAAATATTTCTTTTTTTAATCCAAAAATAGATGAATTCTACAAAACATATGTTCTTAAATTAACTCTGACCAAAATTATTAAGAATTTGATAATTGAATGTTGTTATCTAAATTTTCTAATCTCATGTGGTATTTTTGCAGAGTAATCTTTAAAAAAAAAATTTATAGACTTTTTAAATATAATGATGACTTAAAAACAAATTTCAAGGTACTCATGTTATAAAGTTTTACTACCATGTGTGTTGTTTGTTTTCTTCTCCATATACATCCCAAATTATAGTGCCATTTTAAAAAAGACTGTTCACATCATATATTTGAAAAAAAATAAGAAAAATAATATAATTTAATACATACAGCTGTTTACAAATTTACAATACAGTCATGGAAGATTAAATTGTACTTTTATGTGTTGGTTTCTAAAGTTAATTGATAATGTTAACTCAAGACTCAACTACATACCCTAATAAGAATTTCCTTAGAGTTTTCTTAAAGAAATCTATATAAAAACTGAAGAAAACAAACACTAATATAGTTGTGACTTACAGGGTTCATATAAAAAATGTGGACTTCTTTTAAGCAATCAATGGTAATTTTCTTGTTTTACAGATGCTATATCAATTGGATGAACACCATTCATACCACAGTCCTCCCTTATATACAATCTCTAGGTAAAAAATGTATGCTTTCGAAAAAGATTTTGATTTGTATATGTTTATTTACACGACAGAAAATTATAAATTTAACAATTCATAAGAATAATAAACAGGACATAGAACATAGTATTGGTTAACTGAAAAAAAATATAGTAGATGTTAGCAATATGCATATGCAAACTTAAATACTAAGACACATACATTTATTTTTATTTTTTTGCAGAAACAAAAAGATACAAAAATAGTGTAGAGTGATGTATATGATATGTGAATGTTAAATCGATTCCTCTATTTATAGGCTGGAAAGAGTCAGGCTAAACATTTTTTACTTTTACGTTTAAAACAACAAAAATCTATATAAAATCTTTTAAAATTTTATTTATTTATCAGTTAATGCGTATACAATGTGTCTGAATCTATATGGATGATTCGATTTGGATAATGAATTAATTGTCTAGATTTTGCAATTCCTATTAAACCGATAAGAGTAAATATATAAGGTTAGTTTTAGAAATAATCCCTAAATTTTAGATATTTGATAAACTAATTATTGATTTATTTCAAGATTTCTTCAAATAAATCATCTGTTTAAATTAAAGTTAAGTTATTTTCATATATACTATTCGAATTTAATTAGATACAGCTGTTATAGAATCTTAAATGATAAGTTTTATTATTTTATAAAATTTAATTACTATATAAAATTTCATGGAATTGTTAATATAAATAATTTTGTTTTTATTATAATATTTAAAATTTTCATTTTGTAATCTTATTGGCTGTATGTTTTTTTATATAATGAAGGTATGTCAAATATTTGAATTTATTATTTGTAATTAATATAGTTTCATAAAATATATGAATGTATCATTTATAGTTAATATAGTTTCCTAAAATACTGGAATATTTTGAATTATAAAAAAGTTAATCATTTAGTTCTTTAATTATTGTTACCATTGTTTTAAGGAAGTTAATTTTTTTTTTTAATTATATATGCAAGTTGGTCTGTTTGGCAACATGGATATATATCATGTTTTTTTGTTTTTTTATCCCTAAGTGTGCTCCCCATTTGATAGTATAGATCTGGTGTTTTAGTCTTAATGCTATACTTATTTACAAATTTAATCTCTAAAAATTATATAAAAACAAAATTTATCTATATTAAAATACATTTGATGTTCTATCCTTTAATTTATACTTATTTACAAAATTAATCCCTAAAAATTATACACAAAAAAAAAATCAGTTAGATTCCTAAATTATCTCTAAACATTTGGTTTATAATTTCCTAAAACAATTTTTATATTTATATATAAAATATATTTTTTCCTTTAAAAACTCTAATGTTCAATAATAACTATATTGTTTGATATGAAACAATTAACTTTTTTAATGATTACTAATATGTTGATAAAAATGTGAGAATAATTATTTCACGGCTTAAATCTAATAAATTAGAGTATTTATAATAGGACAATTCTTGGTGAACCAAATTTTTTTCTTTATAATATAATTTGATTCGCGCCGCACATACCTTTTAAAGATATAATTCTTTCACGGGTTAAATCTAAAAACACTAAAAACTTACGGGTTAAATTTAAAAATATTAAAATTTAAAAACTAATAATGTAAGAATAATTCTTTTACGGGTTAAATCTAGAAAAATGTAACCATAAGAAATTTGATACAGTAAAAAAATATCATTTGCATGTTAACTGTTCACGTGTCTTAGGAATTAAATATACTCACTCGGATATAAGGTTTGCAAATTAAATGCTAACCCTTCTTGTTTGATTTTCTCAGCTTTCTGAACTCAAACAAATTCAGGGGAAATATTTCATCTATATTCTCAAAACTGACCAGCATGAGGGTTTTGTAAGTATCTCCTCGTTTAAATAAGTTATAAATATTTACCTTGTGATACTAATGTTTATAATTGGTTTTATCAACAGCAGTATAAGTGACAATCAGTTTAGAGGAAACCTTCCAAATTTAATTGAGAACTGGACAAAGCTTGAGAGTTTGTAAGATATTTTTTTACAGATTACACTCTTTGTTGTTTTAATTAACTTTTAAACTGCTATGCTAATGATGATGTATGTGTGCATCAGGGTTCTTTATGCAAGTGGGTTATCTGGGCCTATACCAATGTCAATAGCTCATCTCATAGTCTATATGTATAGTGTTTATCATATTTATTGAGAGTAAGGTTTATTGACTCAGCCCAATATTATTTTCAGAATGATAAGCGACATGACTGGACCTGAATCTTTATTTATTAATTTAATATTTTGATGTATTACACAATCTCTCATGGGTTGTCTACCCATAATTCCATTATTAATAACGTAATCTGTGATTAATTATATACATACAGAACAAATTTTATACGAAAAGTCATTAGTTTTGTATATAATTTTATATCCGAAAAGTCATTAGTTTTGTGTATAATTTTAAAACATTAAAGTAATAAACATACATAATAAATTTTTCATTTACCTTTTTACTCTCTAATTAAAAAATTCAAACCTCATAAATTTGAACTAAAACTTAAAGATTTAGTTAGTTTATCATTTTAATGTAGTTGTCACAACTAATACTCAATTAATTTATACATTTATTATAGTTAGGTTTGGAAATCTGACTATGTTATATATGTGTGCTATTTTGTAGAAATTTTGTGCATATGTTATGAAAAATTTGAGCATATGTTATGAAAAATTTGAGCATTTTTGTGGTTGTTTTTCTTTCTCATAGTTCAAATATAAATCACCAAATCAATTGGATGGTTTTATAGTTATTAACAGCTTAATGTATGAAATACTCATATTAGAACATATAATGACTTTTATACCTAAATGCACCATATAACCAATAGATTTTTTTGGTATACTTTTAAATGCACCATATAACCAACATATAATGACTTTTATACTTTTATACATATTTCCATTTGAAATGATAAGAGATACTGAAAAAATATTTTGATTGCTATGAGGATATCTTCTAATACTCTATTCAATTGTTTCGAAAGTCAAAACACAATCATACTCTTTCTTAATCTAATTTTTCTGGGCTTAATTGATATTATACAATTATACTGTTATTTCAAAAACTGACTTCTCAAGAATCTCAACTTAATAGTATTATAGTAGATGAATATATATATATATATATATATATATATATATGTATAATATTAATTAATTATATTATATATTTATTATATTTACAGTTATTCATCTTATTGTTATCCCCTATATATTAAAAGAGAAACATTTTGGTGAAAAAGCTGATGTGTCAGCATTATAGAACTCAGTGCACTATTTAGCAAAGTTTCCTCAAATTTTCTAATTAATTACATCTTTGTGCCATTGTATTTATTGGCAAAAAAATAAAAATAAAACCCATAAACGAAAACCCATAAAATAAAAACTATATGATTTTCCTATATCATCATTTCCACCAGCTCACCATAAATCGCATTTACAAGTTACAAACACTCTACCTTTAATTTAATCATGGCTTCTTTCAACAAGGTATCCTTATATATTAAAAGAGAAGCATTTTTGAAGAAAAACCTATGTATTATAATATAATAAAAAATTATAACATGAGATGTAAAATATATATATTTAAATCATATTTTAAAAATAGAAATAATATTATTTTTTATTGTTTAAAATTTTTTGACCCAAAAAAAATTGAAATTAATCTTGAATAATAGATATTAGAAAATCTTTAAAAAATAATTTGACTGCATCTTAAATTTATTTTAAACTATAAAATATTTAAACTTATGCAAATCCTAATTTTCAGTTTTCCATATAGAAAATTTCTGATTTATAAAACTAAGGTATATTAAAGATTCCTTAATTTCAAAATTAACACATTAAAAAATATAAAATCTTATATATATTTTAATATTATTTCTTAAAGATTTTGAGAGACTAGTTTTTATAGATAAAAAAAATATTATACCCCTTATAGAGTATGGCTACCGGGACGGGTTTGACCCGCTTAAGAGGTCATTCATTTCGAGAAGTTTTAATCTTTTTGATGGTTTTTATCCGATTCATAATTTACAAGTTTTATACAATTCTGATTAATCACTAATTCTGTAAATGTTAGATTCGGGTATGTTGTTTTGTGAATCTTAGTTTTATGCTGAAACCTTTATTATTTCAAAAATCATAAAATGAATGAAACCATACTAATATAAGTTTGAACTGTAAATGATTTAACAAATAATTATATCTATAAATGTAACTCTATATGTACATAATATATTACAAACATTATAAATATAGTTTTTGAAATCAATCACGTACGTACGTGCGGGTCCGTACCTAGTATATTTTGAATTGAGCCAAAACTTTTGAAACCAAACCTTAAAAAAAAAAAAGGCAAATAATTGGCTTTGTAAACAGCCGTATAAGTGACAACTAAATGAAAAATAGGTTATGCACTAAATAGGTTTATGTAAAGTAAATATTGTCAATTATTACTGTTGTATACCCTAGCTAATCAATATTTATATACACTCCTAGTAACTATTATTTCCGTTTTTTATTATTTGACATTTTAAAGTTAAATTTTTATTTTATAATAGTGGTTGTTTTGGATTTTCATCGCGGATGTTTGATAAAAATTACATTTTCATAGTTTTATTTAACTGTTTTAATGTTTTGATCAGTAAAAAAAATTAAAAAATATATTAAAAATAAAATAGAAAATTTAATAATTTTTTAATTTGTGTGATGGAGTACTATATAACACAACTTTATAACAGCCTATAAACTTCAGTTTCAATACCAACCAAAAACGTCATAATAATATCAATGTTACATAACAACAACTCGAAGCTTACCTCAGCACAAACATTACAAATTCTTCCATTTAATATTCAAGAACATCGCTTCTCACCATTCTTGTGTTTTGTTTCCAGAGTGATTCAAGAAAAAAGGATGGATATACATATTAGAATGTTGAATCATTACATACATAAAACTCATAATAATAAAATAGCAAAGAAAAAAAACTATGATGAAATAACAAAAATAAATGTTTTTAAAAAATCAGAAAAGGACAGTTGGGCCAAGCTAATAGAGCATGTGTGTTTCATCCCCATCATGACCTGTCTCCGGCGGTGGAGGATGTGGCGGCGCAACGGCGGAAATCAATGCATTCAAAGCTCGAATCTGCATCTCCATGGCAACAATATAATCGGTGGTTTCTTCCAAAACCACAGGCAACGGTTGTTTCCGGCAACCGGGAATTAACCGGCTGAGCAGCTTCACCTTCCTCTGTACAGCTGGCCTACCTTTCCCCTTCAACCTCATAACCGTCGCTCTTTTTTTGCTTAACCGGTTATAAACATTCCCGGTGGTTATCGAATCTCTCGACCGGTTCTGTTTCCTGAACTTGAGCTTCACGGCTTTAGACAATATAGCTCTGCTCCACAGTGTTCTTCCTCTCGCCGTAACCGCCAGTGATCTATAAGCAGTGTCTCGTACGGCTACACCACCTCTGCCGCGAGGAGACGTAGACGACGACGGTTTGGCGGCTGAGCTAATCCGGAGCTCCCTTAAAGATTGAATGATATTAGTAGAGTAGATTTGTTGTTGCTTCTCCGATCTCCATTTCTCAACAGATGATTGAGACGGTGGTTGTGGTTGCGACGAATAAGCTTTCTTCTTCTTACGTTGTTTACGCCGTGGTTGATCGTAATCAACAGAGGTTTGATTCGTCACCGGAGAAATCGACTCCATAGTGTCAATTACATTACGAGGTTAGAGAAACCAAACTGAAAGAACAAAAAAGAAAACAAGATTAGAGATGTGTTGATGATAAAGATAAGAGATTAGAAGGTGATTAAAGTATATAATTACATTACGAGGGGGAGGATGAGGAGAAGGTGAGACGTCAACAAAGAGAGTGTTATTCTATTATGTGGATGGAGGAAGAAGAATCCTTTTCTATTAAGCAAAAAGGAAAGGTAATGGTGGTGGGATTCGATTTTTATGTTATCCCTTTTTTTCTCCTATCCATGTGATCTCCACTCTTCATATATCTCTTTTGTCTAATTTTTTTTTATATTAATATAAATATTATCATCATTAATGTTGACTTAAATAAAATAAAACTAATAATTTGCTAAACTACTTGTTGTTAAGTTGTTTTAGGTTGAGAAACAAAAAAAAAAGTAGTAGTATAAGAGTTGGTATCATGGTATGCGTTAGTACGTGGCGTATTTTAAAATTTGGTTTATTAGATCCAAAATGCACAAAAAAAATGTTTCCAAAATGAGACATTAATCCACGATTTTTTCTAGACTCGATATTATGCAGACACTAGTAAAATGGTGGTAGAACTTTCTTGCTTTTACCATTTTTTTTGTTACACATTATGATATTTGAGTGTCCGATTACGTACATTTTATTTTTCTGCCCACTAAAATGTGTGTGGCTCTCAATTGTTTGTGTCCATGTTTTATACGTTTTCGACATGTACATTTATTATCATATATCTTTGGCAATCGACATCTATGTTAACATTTTTGAAGTAAATTTGATATTCTATTCTTTAAGTTATATTTATTTACAAAATTAATTCCTAAAAAATTACATAAAAACAATATTTATCTATATAAACATTTTTCAAGATATTTGATGTTCTACCCTTTAAATTATACTTATTTACAAAATTAATCTCTAAAAATTTACACAAAAAAATCAATTAGATTCCTAAATTATTTTTAAAAATTTGGTTTATAATTTCCTAAAACAGTTTTTATATTTATATATATAATATATTTTTCTTTTCCTTTAAAAACTCTAATATTCAAGAATAGCTATATTGTTTGATATGAAACAATTAATTTTTTAATGATTATTAATATGCTGATAAAAAATATAAAAATAATTATTTTATGGGTTAAATCTAATAAATTAATATATTTATAATAGGATAATTCTTGGTGAATGCTAATTCAATACTCTATTTTCTTGAAGTTTCCTCCGGTCTCCATATAAACTGTGGCGACGATGAAGTGGCAATCAATAGGACTACATATGAAGCTGACAAGTATGACAAGCAGCCTATGTTTTTTGAAAATGCCTTGAAAGGATTGGTTATGAGCAACACAGGCCACTTTTTGGATGATCATCTTGTTCGTGAAGGCTTGACGACATGGTCAGATTCTTCAAAACTCTCTAACCCGCAATAGATCCACGACTGGCGAGACCTTTCATTAGCTTTGGTCAAACACTCTCAGCCAAGTCCATGATTTTAGACAAATTACATTTAAAACATTAGTTTTATATCCGAAAAAGTCATTAGTATTGTGTATAATTTTCAAACATAAAAGTAATAAACAGACATAACAAATTTTTAGTTACCTTTTTGCTCTCTAATAAAAAATTCCTAACCTCATCCAAAATTTGAACTAAAACTTAAAGATTTAGTCAGTTTATCATTTTAGTGTAGTTGTCACAATTTATAGTATTATGCATAAAATTATTTTACTAAAACTCAATTAATTTATACAATCATTATAGTTAGGTTTGGAAATTTGACTATGTTATATATGTGTGCTATTTTGTAGAAAATTTTGTGCATATGTTATGAAAAAATTAAGCATTTTTGTGATTGTTTGTTTTTCTCATAGTTCAAATATAGACCACCAAGTCAATAGAATGATTTTATTTTATAGTTATCAACAGCTTAATGTATGAAATACTCATATTAGAACATATAATGACTTGTATACTTAAATGCACCATATAACCAATGGAGTTTTTTTTTTTGATTTTCTAACTAAAAATTACTTGATTAGTTCTATACCTTCAAAATGGGGAGTCTTGCCACTTGTCAACATGTAAGTTCATATTACATGGGAAATCTTTTACTCAATTCATGTTGGGTGTTGTTATCTTTTATATATATCTTCTACTCAATTCATATATTATCTTTTACTCAATCCATATATAACACGGAGAAATCGACTCCATGTGTTAATCAGTTACATAAAAATCAAGAAACCAAACTGAAACTGCACAGAGAACAAAAAAAACAAGATTAGAGATGTGTTAGTGATAAAGATTTGATAAGAGATTAGAAGGTGATTAATGTATTTAATTACATTAAGAGGAGGAGGAGGAGAAAGTGAGACGTCAACAAAGAGAGTGTTATTGTATTATTATGTGGATGGAAGAAGAAGAATCCTTTTTTATTAAGCAAAAAAGAAAGGTAATGGTTGTGTTGGGATTCGATTTTTATATTATCCTTTTCTTCTGCTATCCATGTGATCTCCACTCTTCATATCTCTTTTTTTTTTTTTTTCTAATTTTCTTATATTTATATAAATATTATCATCATTAATGTTGACTTAAATAAAATACTACCAGTAATTTGCTAAAATATTTGTTGTTAAGTTGTTATAGGTTGACAAAAAAAAAAAAAATTATAAGAGTTTGGTATGTATGCGTTAGTACGCGGCGTATTTTAAAATTTTGTTTATTCGATCCAAAATGCACAAAAGAAATGTTTCCAAAATGAGACATTAATCCACGATTTTTTCTAGACTCGATATTATGCAGACACTAAAATGGTATTCGAACTTTCTTGTTTTTAAGTTTGTTACACATTATGACATTAGAGTGTCCAAAAACGTACATTTCCTTTTTCTGGTACGTACGTGAACATCCACTTAACTGGTTGTTCAGTTCCTTTTAGTCTAGTAGTAAATTAATCACTAATGTTTTGTAACATTGCTTTTTCTGCTTGTCTTTGTATCACTAAATGATCGTAAAGCTCCGACTTTATTTTAATTTTGTTTGACATCAGCTCCTACTTTATTTGGATGGTCAAAACTCTTGTTGATCGTCTTTTTACGGGGTTTATAGGTCAGAAAATTTATTAATAACCAGACTATACAATGGTTTCGTTGTCTTTCAGTTGTGTAAATCTAATATCCTCGGTGGGGTTAATGTTTAAGTGTATCCAAATCCAATCTTCAACAATCTATAATATCTATTGGGTATCAATGACTGTTATACTTCGTGTCACCCGAAGTCTGATAGCTTTTCATCCGCATGCGCATTTGCATCAAAACCCAATGATTTTAATCACTGTTCAAAATTTCCCATCAAAATCCAATAACTAAATATATATATACATACATTTACACATAGTATAATTGTTTGCAGTGTTTCTATTTTAAACCGTTTTTCCAAAACAAAAAAAAAATGTTTATATTTTCTTTAATGTGCTAACAAAAAATATAGAGTAGTACATTCAGAGATACATCAAAGTTGATTAGAGAATATATGCGCTACCTAACTTTAAAATTTTAATAAATGATTACAAATAGGTTAAACATAGGTTATAGATTAATCCATATATTAATAGTTTATATACTAATGGTAATAAATAAAACCTTAATTGTAACCAAAAATCTTAAACGGGATATTCCAAATTGATAGTTCATAGATATTCCAAACTTAATTTTCGGAAGACCACGTTGTTTCCAAAGATCTACAATCACAATATTACCAATTTATTTTCTTAAGATTTTATTGATAGACCACAACGTTAACCAAGTTATTAAAAGGGATAAAAATATACTCTCAATCATAAAAAGAAAGTACACAACATTTTTTTTGTATAATAAAACGGAAGTGCACATTTTTTGTAGAATATATAATTTTTATAAGTTGGTTACAAAATAGATAATATATTAAATATAGGTTGGTTACAAAAAAAAAGTTATAGATGAAATCTGTGGGCTATATGAAATTACGAATACACTTAAGAATATCTCAAAGAATCTTCTTAAAGATAATATTCCAATGATTTATACAATTTCCAAAAAAAATCTTGATTATTCCATATATTGTTACACCATATATATTGTTAGGCATAAAAATATATTGTTAGGCGTAAAAAGAAATAAAATTTTGGCAATTAATCACACTTAATCGTGATTTCCGAGATTTTATTGTGGATTTCAAAATAAAATCTGTCCTAATATCCTTCAAAGATTTTAATATAAATCAATGTCTTTAAAACCGGACCGTAAAGTGAACCGAAAGTCTTTCGGGTCACTGGATCAACAAATCAGACCGATTTGAATTACGGGTTAATTAGTTTATTAGTTTGATTATATTTTATGAATATAACATCTACTTTTCTATAAATATATGAACAAAACATACATAGTTAAGTACTAAACAACTAAGGGGGGTGTATTGAACTTGATATTTTAGAAGATTTTGGAGCATTCTTAAAATCCCCTGTTATTTAATTGGTGATTTTAAATAATCATCTGAAATCCTGTGTTATTGAATTTGAAATTTATAAAAATCATTTAAAATCATTCACAATCTCTTATTATTCAATAACTAATTTATAAATCTCACTTCAAATCTACTGTTATTCAAAATATCACATTTCTTTTTTTAAATGCTACAGAATGAGATTCTAGGAGATTTTTCTAATATTTGTAGTCTAAAATATGACTTACAAAATCACACCTTTAAAGGTGAAACTTTAAAGGATTGTTTATAAAAAGCGTTTGAACCCTCCCACCAAAAAAAAAAAGAGTTCGAACCCAATCTGTGCGCAACTTGTCTTATCCTATGTGAGAATAGCAAAACCAAAGGAACGTTTAACTGAAAATATATATAGAGAAGATCTTTGCACACCTTAATCGTTTGTGTATATTTGTAAAGTGATTAGTATGAATTGAGCACCCATGTATTTCGTGGGTATGAGACTTGATAGCTGCATGCATAAATTAAGCGGAAATGATTCGTTTTGGCTCAGATATGAGAGGAAGTACATGGAGGAACTTAGGAACAAAGCAGAGAGTAAAGAGGAGGAAGCTAAGAAGAGCCCAGAGGTTGAAGGGACAGAAACAGGTGAAAAGAAATGTCACAAAAAGCAGAACATCTACTGCATCATATGAGCAAGATCTTGACAAATTCCTCCTGGGAGAACTAGAAGACAGCGACAAAGCTCCCGGTGAGACACCTTGATTTGTACGTTGCTTCTCAAGTTTTAGCCGTGTCTTAAATATTAATTATGTTTGTGTAATTGTGAAACCTTGCAGATGATGGTGATGGTGATGATGACTTCGACAAGATTGGCAACTTTGTAAGTTGACATTTGATTCTCTCTTTGTCTTCAACAGATTACAGATACAATAAGAGAACAAACATCTTGGTTGAATCTAAATCTTCATTCACGTGTTTGCAGGATGCTAAAGAAGAAAAATAAACAAATGCAGCAAAAGCATAGAAATATATCAGTTTTGTTACACCCAATTGTGAGGAAGTAATGAAGCTGGTATATGATCGATCTGTTTCAACATCAGTGTATAGCTTTTGCTTTAGCGAAGATGCAAAAGAGACACATTTTATTCATTCAAATTGGCAAAAAACTTTTTTTCTTTATTGTTGTAGTAAAAAAAGCTTACGAACTTGAATGAAAATTACCAAAAAAAAATCGAAACTTTTGACATAATGTATTCGTTGATGGAGAGGTTTTATTATTAGTTTAGCTCTGTGATTGTAATGACGAGTACATCTCTTCTCTCTGGCGTCTCCTTTGACTACAGTATTTTTATTTTATAAATATCCTAAAATCACCTAAAATTCAATAATCAAATCTCACCAAATCCCAAATCATTTTCTTATCAAATCACTGAAAGTCTCTAACAAATAATCAAATCTCCTAAAATTACACTTAAATCTCTCAAAATTCCAAAATATTAAAATCCCATCAAATCTCCTAAAATATCAAGTTCAATACACCCCCCTAAAATTAAACTTTTAAATGATTAGATAAAATAACTAACTGATTCTTTTATAAATAATAACATTTATTTTTAATTTAGTTTGAGTTTAAAGTGTGATGAAAATAAAATATTTTAATTTGAGACCGACAACCCGGTCCGACCCGCCGGTTCAAACACCGGTTCACGGGTTTTTAGCGGGGGTTTCTGTTTTTTACGGGTTTTATTTGTTAGGTTTTTTAACCATGATCGAACCGACCGGCCGGTCCGGTCATGGTTAAAAAACATTGATATAAATCATTCAGATCTCCATTCACCAAAATACATCTCTCATATTCATACAAAAAAAAAAAATAATAACCATCGTTTCTCAGTTTACAGTGCTAAACCGTCTTATAAATTATATTTTATTTTAAAATTATAATACACATAAAAAGAATTTCAATTCGTGCTCTAGCACGGATCCGGATCCAAATCTAGTTAGATAGATAACGTAATTTTTGTAGATACATAACTTAGGGTCGATTACAACTTTATCACAAATTATGGAAAAACAAAATCCCGTTAATTTTAAACAAATAACATTTTTTGTTTACTTTGCGTAGAGCACTTTTATCCGGGCATATGTTGCCTTGCATTGTGTTCAAAGGCTTGCTTAAAATGGAGCACATGATACACAATTATTCTTTCATCCGATAATATGTTATTTTATTAGTCCAAAATATATTTTGATAATATATTTATGAATTGCTATCAAAGTTGCTGTCTACATATTTAAAAGTGAAACCATCTACACAATGACCTTTCTTAATGACACTCGGACACTCCCATGGACCAGTCTATAAATTTGTCCTTTTCTTGTATCATAAAATGGAAGAAACTGAAACAAATTTCCTTATTTATTTGCCTAATATATGGAGAAGAAGATTACATAACATGTACTCCTTATATATAACAAATTAAATACTCCTTATCTACGATATGTTTCATCGAGTTCGAGCATATGGCTTTCATTCTTAACTGAGAATAATGAAGAAAAAAATATAAAAGAACGATAAATTCATAAACACAAGCTAATTAACATCATATAAGTTATAGAGGAGACTGGCCACTCAACATGGAAACTACACAATTTTAACAACCCCGACCAATCTCTTTCCAAATTTAAAACTATTTTAACCTTCCCAAAAATCATGACTGACACAAGTGACACCAACCCATTAATTATTTTTAATTGAAAAATACTTAGGTTCACCTTTAGGGATGAACCTCTCCATTCACCCCCTCTTCTCTCAGCGAATCAGAATCTTCCATCTAATATTTTATTTTAAAATTAAATTTAAATTAAATTAAAAAGCAAACCAAATTAAGGAAACAAATTCTGTATACTTTTAATTAAGGAAAGTTAAATATTAGCTTGATTTAGATTTTTAAACTTAGAATAAAATTATGTCGGTTTGAGTTTACAAATGAAGTGGTTAGGATTTATATTTTACAATTAAAACGAAATTATATGTCGGTTTGGGTTTACAAATGAGGTGGTTAGGGTTTAGATTTTACAATTAGAACGAAATTATATATCGGTTTGGGTTCACAAATAAGATAGTTAAGATTTAGATTTTACAAGTAGAACAAAATAATATGTCGGTTTGGATTCACAAATGAGATGTTAGGGTTTAGATTTCACAATTAAAACGAAATTATATGTCGGTTTGGGTTCACAAATGAGATGGTTAGGGTTTAGATTTTATAAGTAGAACGAAATTATATATCGGTTTGAATTCACAAATGAGATGGTTAGAGTTTAGATTTTATATATGTCGGTTTGGGTTTATTAAAATGCGGTTTAAGTTTTTTCATTTTATAATAATATATACAGATTTTATTGCCTTATTTTGTTAGGGGTGAATGGAAAGGTTCACCCCTAGGGGTGAACCCAAGTATTGTTCTTTTTAATTAGCCGCAAACCACACCTTATCTCCTTCTATATCATTTAATTTGGTTCTACATATTCTGTATGGCCGTTTCATTGGGACTACGCTTCTACTGAATGCACCGTATTATTACCATCCGACTGACTATAAACTCCTTCCCGAATATGTGATAATCCAAGCCTTTTGTGAACCGGACAAAGATTTGAAAAACTTTAGACTGACCATTTTTCTATTTTTACATTTTAAGACATTTCTCAATCGGGAGCAGAGAGGAAAATATTTTCACTTCCATACCAAATGTCATCGAGTCATAAATAAGCGAGCAAATACTTCCAACGATCTATTGCGGCCTCACCCTCACGGGTTCTTGTCTAGTCCCACAGGACCCCAATTTTTATTCAAATTGGATAAGATCATCTTGGACAAAAAGATAGATTCCAAAGTAATATTCTTGAAGGATGGAGAAGTGATCTCTGGCTTTTGGAGTTTCAACTTTCAAAACAAAAAGTCTTTAGTAGACCATTAGAGAAATATTTGTTTTTTCTTTCTTTTTTTTCCTTCTAAAAGAGACATAACTGATACAAAATAAAAACAACCCTTGTAATTTAAAAGCTTCTAATGAAAATCATATCTAGAAAACGCTAGAAAGGAGATTAGCAGCTGTGGAAATGGCTGCTCCGGTAAGAGCAGACTGAACCACTTGCTCATGGCTTGTCCTATCCGAGGTCGTCATAGCCATTGCCGCTCCTGTCAATGCTCCAGCCACCGCGCTGTTCCTCTGTGATATACATCACATATATATGATTACCACCACATAATTAAAGAGCATGTTAATCATTGATGAAACAAAATGATACAAATAAATCAATTTGACTAACCCAATCATGAGCTCCTCCACGAACCTCCTTCATACCGTAAGTGATACCTGAGTACAACCCAGCTGCTAGCCCTACAATTCCCACATCAATATCCAAATTAAACCTTAAAATCTCCTTCCGACGTTAAATCTTGAAACATTAATTTAATTAAAAATATACGTATATATAAACTCACCCCATTGGAGAGACTCTTTTCCTGTGTTCTTCACCTAGAGGCCAACCAAATTCAAACATGTTCAGTAAACTAACCAAGAAACCTAACGTGTCATGTTTGCAACTCGTATGGATACACTAGCCCACGTCTAGATGATTATATATAATAAACTCACCAGTGCATCAAGAGATTTGCTGCTTTCCCCTGATAATAATAACAACGATAAGTATCACTATCATAACATAACGCTGATTACATAAGATCAGAAACCAAAATACGATACAAACAAAACGGACCTCTGAGATTAGGGAACCTATGTTTCTTGTTCTCGGACGGTGGACCGACGTTGTTCGAGTCAAACCCTGCCCCTATTTTTATTAATTTTGACTCATACATTACATAATTTTGTTACGCATAAATTATAAGGAAGAAAGAAACTCGTCGGAGTAGTTCTTACCCTCAACCACCGTAAAGTAAGCTTCCCTCGACACGGCTTGTAAAGCTCCCACCTTCATAATTAATCCATGTTAAGCGATATGTGTTAACTACGCACGTAACGTAACGTAACATAAATATACTATCGGGAAAACGGAAAGATATGAAACGAAAACTTACACCGGCGGCTTTGACGAAGGAATCGGCGATACGGTTAAGAAGAGGATGACCAAGATCGAACAAGTGTGCCTTCTCAAAGCTTCTTATCTCATCCATTACTATTCTTCCTCCACCCTTCTCCATTTTTCTTTTCTCTTTTCTTCACTTTATCTTTCTTGCTTTCTCTTATCTTTTTTTTTTTTATCTGTTAATACTTCTCTCTTCGACAACAAGTAAGGAGAAGTATGTGGAACTGAACAGAGTTTTTTCGACACGTGTTCTGTTTCTCCACACGTGTCGGAGTCTGCCGTTTGAACTGTTCAACGTTCTCCCTCCCCACGTGGCACTCACAAGATCAACGTCAGACAGACCGAGAAATTAAAAATCAAGGCCCAATGAACCGGTAGATATTATGATAAACCGGGAATTTTGAAATCTCCGGTTTAAAGACGAGAAACCTGACACGTGTCTTCTCTGCTTTGATATCTCCGCCTCTGCTCGTCGGAGTGAGACTTCCACTACTTGTCATCTCCGTCACTCCTCTCTCTCTCTCTCTCTCTCTCTCTCTCTCACTCACGTTCTCTATCTAACACAATGCAATCGGCTCTCTCTCTTTCCTTCTCTCAATCATCGCTTCCTTTAGCGAACCGTCCGTTTTGTTCATCCAACGCCGCTCCTTCTTTTACGCCGAGGAATCTCCGGTTCTGTGGACTCCGGCGAGAAGCGTTTGGTTTCTCTCCGTCGAAGCAATTGACCTCGTGCCGTTTTCAAATTCAGAATAGGAGGATCGAAATCTCCGCATCAGCTGGAAATGGAGCTCCGTCGAAATCGTTCGATTATGATTTGATCATCATCGGAGCTGGAGTTGGCGGCCATGGAGCTGCATTGCACGCCGTTGAGAAGGTCTGCTTTCCAATTAGGATTACAATTTCTGATTCAAATTGATACAGATACCGTTCTGGTACACTCTTTCTCAGTTGAGCCGGTAAATTTGGAATCATTTGCTTACTAGTGGAATCATATGCTTTGTTTGATAGAAACGGTACAAGGATGATGATTGGATGACTTACACTTACTATCTAATTACTGCGTTTTCTTTCTAGTGCTCATGATCTCATCAGGTGAATTTGTTGTTTTGCTAACGTTGAATAGGGACTCAAAACTGCCATCATTGAAGGAGATGTTGTTGGAGGGACTTGCGTTAACAGAGGCTGTGTGCCTTCCAAAGCTCTCCTTGCTGTTAGTGGTAGGATGCGGGAACTCCAGAATGAACATCACATGAAGGCTTTTGGTCTGCAGGTATAGTGTATACTGCTGTCAAATGCAATTGTAGACGCTCTAGTTTGATCTCTAATAATTGTGTAAGCAAGTATTATCTCCCTGGCCTTGACTCTAGCTCCATTGTCTCCCCTGGATAATAGGTTTCTGCTGCGGGTTATGACCGTCAGGGTGTGGCTGACCATGCAAGTAACCTGGCTACCAAGATTAGGAATAATCTCACCAATTCTATGAAGGCACTTGGTGTTGACATATTGACAGGGTTTGGCGCTGTTCTGGTCAGTATGTTATGTTATTGTCTTTGGTTGACCAACTAACTCCACATGATAAGTTGTTGTTATTTGGTGATCTTAATACTCTCTAGTCTTTTGTACACTTGTGCAGGGCCCACAAAAGGTTAAATATGGTGACAATATTATCACCGGAAAAGATATAATCATTGCAACTGGATCCGTACCGTTTGTTCCAAAAGGAATTGAAGTTGATGGTATGTGTTTTGTTTTAACATGTATAAGCCAGGGGCGAAGCCTCAAAAACCAAAACTTTTCATCTCTTTTGATATAGCAACTGCCCTAATATTCCTTATATTTTGTGGTGCAGGAAAGACTGTTATCACAAGTGACCATGCATTGAAATTGGAGTCCGTTCCTGACTGGATTGCGATAGTGGGAAGTGGTTATATCGGACTTGAGTTCAGTGACGTTTACACGGCCCTTGGAAGTGAGGTAACATGTTGATTTTGTATTAATGATTTGCATTTGTATAATAATGTGAGGTTTTTGTTTTCTTTCATTAGTAACAAAGGGCTCTTAAGATTCTGCGCTATTGGTATTTCTATTGCTATGTTCTGCTTACTTTAGGTTTGCAATGCACTACAACCCCCAGGAAGTCTCAAAATTACTCTTTTTGCAGGTAACTTTTATTGAGGCGCTTGATCAGCTGATGCCTGGATTTGATCCTGAGATCAGTAAGCTGGCTCAAAGGGTTCTGATTAATCCAAGAAAGATTGACTATCATACTGGAGTGTTTGCAAGCAAAGTAAGCCTTTTTGACTCATTCTAAGTTAGATTTCATCCTTATACTGAGGATTTATGGAAATTTTTTTCTTTTTAACTCTTATTTACAGATCACTCCAGCAAAGGATGGAAAACCCGTGATGATTGAGCTTATTGATGCCAAAACCAAGGAACCCAAGGATACTTTGGAGGTAAGAAAATGTTTGTGCAGCTATCTGAAATCCTACAAAAGAGCATAATTGTCCAGTTATTCTCACCACAATGTTGTGAGGCTTTTACTATTCCCACGTGGGAAGTCTATAAATTAAGACATGCATGCGTTGCTTAGCCAGGGATTGCCAAAATGAAAATGAACAGAAACGTCTTTGATTTCCATCACAATTGGAACTTTTAGCTTTGTGCTTTTTTTCTGCACTGGAAGTGTGACCTTATGTTCCTTTCTCAAGGTGGACGCTGCTCTAATTGCTACTGGAAGAGCTCCATTCACCAATGGACTTGGCCTAGAAAATGTATGAATCGACATTAAAAGGCATCCTTTATGAATACTATTTTTCATTTGGCTCCATCGAGGAGCTTATTAGGTTGTGAAAGAAAATAACATTAAAGCTATATTTTCCACACAGATCAATGTTGCGACCCAGAGAGGTTTTATACCAGTTGATGAGCGAATGCGTGTTATCGATGGAAATGGAAAGCTGGTTAGTGATAATTTCATAGAGTACACCTTATTTCTTAGGAGCAGTCAATTTTTTTTTTTTATGCACCGAGTCACTCTTGGTTGATAGGTTCCACACTTGTACTGCATTGGTGATGCCAATGGTAAATTGATGCTCGCTCATGCAGCCAGTGCCCAAGGAATTTCTGGTAAATGATAATTAAGTTTCCACTATCAATGCATCTGTGTTTTGCCCTCTTTTACACTTTACTATGTTTGATTGGCCACTTATTAAACTCTGTGCATCTACTTGTGTTGGTTAGTGGTGGAGCAAGTCACAGGTACAGATCATGTGCTTAATCATCTTAGCATCCCAGCTGCTTGTTTTACTCATCCTGAAATCAGCATGGTGGGATTGACAGAGGTAACTCTAGACACCCTTAGTGGATTGGTGATTAAAAATAAGGTGTATAACCGTAACCTTTAATGTTGGATATCTTTGCAATCTCAGCCTCAAGCAAGAGAAAAAGCTGAGAAAGAGGGATTCAAAGTAAGTATTGCAAAAACAAGTTTCAAGGCAAACACAAAGGCCCTAGCCGAAAATGAAGGAGAAGGACTTGCTAAGGTAAAGAGAAAAAACTAAATCGAAAGTTGTTTACAGTCCTCGAGTTACTGAGAAGATATCTGAACACGCCTTTTATGTGCACAGATGATATACAGACCTGACAATGGTGAAATCCTTGGAGTACATATATTTGGGCTGCATGCAGCTGATCTTATCCATGAAGCATCTAACGCGATTGCTTTAGGAACACGCATTCAGGTATGATATCTCTACGGCTGCAAACCAACCTGACTCTGATTTTGCTCACTGTCTTTAGATTGTGATTTTTTTTTCTTTTGGTGATGACAATGCAGGAAATTAAACTTGCTGTTCATGCACATCCAACGCTGTCCGAAGTTGTTGATGAACTATTTAAAGCAGCCAAGGTAAATACAAGAATCTAAATCTGCATTCTCGACATAAAATCACGATTTAGAAGCAACCAACTCCTATTCATCTCAATTTCAGGTTGACAGTCCAGCTTCAGTAACAGCACAAAGTGTAAAAGTTGCTGTATGAACAAAGAAAAAATATTGAAAGCAGCCTGTAACAAAAGTTTTGTGCAAGAAGACATTTGTACTTTACCATAATTCAACGACGGACAAAGATTGAGTGTCACATTTCATCCCGTATATTTGTTTCATGTTTTTTCTTTAAATTGTATCTTAGATTTAAGAACAAAAGAAACAGATTGTGACAGACACATAATTGAAATACTATATTTTATTATAAGTCAGAAATCCAAGATAGAAAACAGTAAGAAGGAGAGAATTTAATAGACAAACTAAAAAACGTTTTAGCTTTTTAGCGTCAAATCTCACAAAAGTCACAGAACACAGCAGCAATACAAGACTTACTACTTCACAATCCCCCAAAGCAAAAGAAAAATACTAACGACAAGACGCTCTATGGAAGATCTCCCAGCTCCAGGCTCGATTTACCATAATACCCTTTGAAACTTTTATGAAAACAGCTTCTATTAGGTCGAAATTGCCCCTCGTCATTTACACAAATTTACAGTTCCACCACACTGCACCCACCTCCTCTTCATTGTTGTTGCATTCAGCTCTCCTCCATAGCCATTTGATCAAGTTCTTGCATCCCATCATACTCCAGCTGTGTCACGTTTTAAGTTTTAGGCATACATTGACCATCAAACTTTATATGTGAAATTGTGATTTAATCCGTTACGAATATATTTGAATTGAGTAAAGAAAACAGAAAGAAGTAAAAGTGACTTTCACCTGAGCTTCTTCATGAGCCAGTTTCATCCTTCTGTAATCTTGCTGAGCCTTCTTGGACCGGAACATGGCCTGGACTTTAACCACTGACCTCTCCAGCCGTTCCTCTGCTTGTTTCTGGCTTGTCTTGTAGAAATCCTCCACCTCCTCACCCCCTTCTTTCTCCTCAGGTTGGCTAACCTGAAGCCCTCTGAATCCTTTTCTCTTCAGTCTCCACCTCAGAATCGCCTTCTCAAGAACTCCCACCGACCATGTTATTTTCTGGTACTGCCTTCTTACTTGGAACCCTCTGAACGCAGCCTGCGAAACATTTCCATATTTAAAACCACAGAGCAGTTTTACAAGTTCGCAGAGAACCGTTCGTTTCTTTTCTTAAAGACGTTATATAGATCAGCTTTTGCTAGTGTACCTGGATCCTAATTGCCTTTTTACGCATGTTCAGAAACTCCCGCCTCATTTTCCATGTTTGGAACCTGTACTGAATCCGAGCAGCGGCTGCAATCTTCCTACGAACCTCAAAATTGCGAAACGCGTGCTGAATCTTCATCGCGGCTATTATGTTTTTCGCTTCTTCTTCCTTGCTAGCAAACCTAACTGCGCTTGACCTAACTTTCAGCTCGTGCTCCCTGAACGCTCCCTGAATCCGCGCTGCCGCTTCTGCAGCGGTTCTGTACGCCGCCAGAGTGTCCTTCAGGCTCTGCTCATCTTCATTGGAATTCCCTAGGTTCGACGCCTGCTCTGCCTTGATGGTTTCAAGGTTGCCA
>NC_025696.1:17244080-17245997 GCF_000633955.1 Camelina sativa
GCCTTTTATGTGCACAGATGATATACAGACCTGACAATGGTGAAATCCTTGGAGTACATATATTTGGGCTGCATGCAGCTGATCTTATCCATGAAGCATCTAACGCGATTGCTTTAGGAACACGCATTCAGGTATGATATCTCTACGGCTGCAAACCAACCTGACTCTGATTTTGCTCACTGTCTTTAGATTGTGATTTTTTTTTCTTTTGGTGATGACAATGCAGGAAATTAAACTTGCTGTTCATGCACATCCAACGCTGTCCGAAGTTGTTGATGAACTATTTAAAGCAGCCAAGGTAAATACAAGAATCTAAATCTGCATTCTCGACATAAAATCACGATTTAGAAGCAACCAACTCCTATTCATCTCAATTTCAGGTTGACAGTCCAGCTTCAGTAACAGCACAAAGTGTAAAAGTTGCTGTATGAACAAAGAAAAAATATTGAAAGCAGCCTGTAACAAAAGTTTTGTGCAAGAAGACATTTGTACTTTACCATAATTCAACGACGGACAAAGATTGAGTGTCACATTTCATCCCGTATATTTGTTTCATGTTTTTTCTTTAAATTGTATCTTAGATTTAAGAACAAAAGAAACAGATTGTGACAGACACATAATTGAAATACTATATTTTATTATAAGTCAGAAATCCAAGATAGAAAACAGTAAGAAGGAGAGAATTTAATAGACAAACTAAAAAACGTTTTAGCTTTTTAGCGTCAAATCTCACAAAAGTCACAGAACACAGCAGCAATACAAGACTTACTACTTCACAATCCCCCAAAGCAAAAGAAAAATACTAACGACAAGACGCTCTATGGAAGATCTCCCAGCTCCAGGCTCGATTTACCATAATACCCTTTGAAACTTTTATGAAAACAGCTTCTATTAGGTCGAAATTGCCCCTCGTCATTTACACAAATTTACAGTTCCACCACACTGCACCCACCTCCTCTTCATTGTTGTTGCATTCAGCTCTCCTCCATAGCCATTTGATCAAGTTCTTGCATCCCATCATACTCCAGCTGTGTCACGTTTTAAGTTTTAGGCATACATTGACCATCAAACTTTATATGTGAAATTGTGATTTAATCCGTTACGAATATATTTGAATTGAGTAAAGAAAACAGAAAGAAGTAAAAGTGACTTTCACCTGAGCTTCTTCATGAGCCAGTTTCATCCTTCTGTAATCTTGCTGAGCCTTCTTGGACCGGAACATGGCCTGGACTTTAACCACTGACCTCTCCAGCCGTTCCTCTGCTTGTTTCTGGCTTGTCTTGTAGAAATCCTCCACCTCCTCACCCCCTTCTTTCTCCTCAGGTTGGCTAACCTGAAGCCCTCTGAATCCTTTTCTCTTCAGTCTCCACCTCAGAATCGCCTTCTCAAGAACTCCCACCGACCATGTTATTTTCTGGTACTGCCTTCTTACTTGGAACCCTCTGAACGCAGCCTGCGAAACATTTCCATATTTAAAACCACAGAGCAGTTTTACAAGTTCGCAGAGAACCGTTCGTTTCTTTTCTTAAAGACGTTATATAGATCAGCTTTTGCTAGTGTACCTGGATCCTAATTGCCTTTTTACGCATGTTCAGAAACTCCCGCCTCATTTTCCATGTTTGGAACCTGTACTGAATCCGAGCAGCGGCTGCAATCTTCCTACGAACCTCAAAATTGCGAAACGCGTGCTGAATCTTCATCGCGGCTATTATGTTTTTCGCTTCTTCTTCCTTGCTAGCAAACCTAACTGCGCTTGACCTAACTTTCAGCTCGTGCTCCCTGAACGCTCCCTGAATCCGCGCTGCCGCTTCTGCAGCGGTTCTGTACGCCGCCAGAGTGTCCTTCAGGCTCTGCTCATCTTCATTGGAATTCCCTAGGTTCGACGCCTGCTCTGCCTTGATGGTTTCAAGGTTGCCA
>NC_025696.1:17246825-17256163 GCF_000633955.1 Camelina sativa
AAAATTGCGAAACGCGTGCTGAATCTTCATCGCGGCTATTATGTTTTTGGCTTCTTCTTCCTTGCTAGCAAACCTAACTGCGCTTGACCTAACTTTCAGCTCGTGCTCCCTGAACGCTCCCTGAATCCGCGCTGCCGCTTCTGCAGCGGTTCTGTACGCCGCCAGAGTGTCTTTCAGGCTCTGCTCATCTTCATTGGAATTCCCTAGGTTCGACGCCTGCTCTGCCTTGATGGTTTCAAGGTTGCCAGTGATGTTTCCAGCCATTTGCATGTCCTTAAACTGTGCTACAAGACATTTCTCAGCAAGAAAAGCTGCTAAACCTTCATAACCTTTCTGCTGTGCCAGATCAGCCGCCGTGCAGCCGCCGAGGAATTCCTTAGTCGGGTCTGTCACCAGGTTTGGCCTTGCCCCAGCAGACAGAAGAGCAGCCACCATTTTCTCCCTTTAAAGAAAATAAAACTTGGTAAAGAAGTGAATTAAATAAAACGGAAACAAGATTAGCAAATCTCGCATTACTTAAAAGATGCAAGTTAGTTTTTACCTTCCATAGTATGCTGCCCAATGAAGAGCAGTCCAACCATGCTTATCACGGAAATCCAACGATATATTTGCCCAAGAGAAGAGAAGGATCGACCAAGTGTATCCTAGGACGGCACAGAGGTGGATCACTCCAAGGCCTTTAGAGTCATATTCTTTAGTGTTGCGGTTCTCGATGACCTTCTCCAAAAGCCACTCTTTCAGCCTATTTTTCAGAGTAAGCTCAAAGAGATGGTCCCTCGCTTGATCAAACGGCACCTCATTCGCCTGGATTGACTTCATTAAATACGCCCAACTGTTTAAGAGATGGGAAGTCCTGCTGGCGAGTTTCTTAGCCTCTAGCAGATTATCAGGTGAGATTTTACTTGTTAAAACGCTGATTTTGTTAGAAGAAGTGAACAGAAGATGAGCAAGTCTGACTTGGAACTCAAATTCTTCCCACTTGTATAGCTGGTCGTCTTGAGGGATAGCTTTTTCAATAACTGGAACTGAGCGGTGTTCGAAGCTGAATAATTGGCTGATTGGTTTGTTTCCATCGGCACTCAGATACAAGTTCACCACCCCAGGAGATTGAGGGGGAAGGAAGCAACGGTAAACCCCCAACTGGAGAAATTCTGCGGGGACACGTAACTCTCCACATATGCAGAAGAGGTTTGATCTTCCAAAATGTTGAAAGCTGTCGTGAAAGAACCCAGTTACAAGAATCTGCAAAATTAACGACTAAAAGGTCAGCATTTTTCAGCTAGAAATGATTATTCGATCTTCACACGTAGGTTTAATACGCAATATGAAGTAGAGACAGTCTGACAATGTTGTGCTTTACCTATCTAAGTGTCATATTGTGAATCACACTATACACAATTTCATACTACTCATAATTAGCGATAAGAGATGCATACGATTTTAACAAATACACACGCAGTAAAGTGAGACACATACTTATTTCGATATTATTTTATTAATATGCAGACTTCGAGTTACTTTCTTGATACATAATTTATTACCCTTTTCTTTTAAACCAAAGTCTAAAGAGTGAAACTATTTATCTTCCCTTCAGCATAAAAAAAAACAAGAAGGTATACTAGAAAAAATGGTATACAAACCTTTGTTTTCTCTGTCGAAAAGGCCCAGGCAGGTGAAACATCAGTTATGTTGAATACTTGCTCCGGTATGTTAGAGTGGGAATGAAATACAGCAGTAGTAGAAGATTCCTGCCCAGGTGTATATACAGCTTCAAGGGAAGGATCATCCACGGAACCAGGAGAGTCACTAATGAAGTTGTTCACCCACCTTCCAAAACTATCCTGACTTCCAAAACCATTATTAAGCATAGCATCACCTGGTTGATCAGCAACCGTTGCACTGGAATCCCTACTCTGTAGATTTGACTCTACTCCACAGTGCACATGCTGATTAGAAAATTCTCCTGCACCACATGAGTTATTATTTTGGTAAACAGGATCTTCGAGACCGGGGTATGATGGTATATCTACTGATCCGTTGTAGCCTGCAAGATGATATCCCTGCACAATGAACAAGATGACAAGATGGTTAACATAAAAACAGCTAAACCCACTTGCAGGTTGGAAAATTCCATTTACTCACTTGCTTTGTAGATCCCCTAGGTGCAGTTTGGAGCTGTTCTGTGAAGTATAGCATATCTTCTGTAAACAGAGAACAAACAGAAAGAAAAAGTTAAGTATTTTCAGCATATCTCATTGCACTTTTTTTTCTACAAGAGTCAGATTTCTTTTTGTCAAGTATGGGAAGTTTTATAAGATAAGCTCAAGTAACATAAGTACCTTCTGTTGGATGAGACTGGTTGCTAATATCTGCTGGTACTAGAAGCTCATCCCAATCAAGCGTGTTGATCTCATGTAGCCTAATCTCATGATTTCTAGAACCCAGACTGTTGCTGCGCACTTCAAACCCTTAAAAAAGAGTGTGATTAATTTTCCCCCTTCTAAGAAATCTCCCAATGAAGAACATATTTTAAAATACATGAAAATTTTTGAAAGTCCAAAAGAATAGCCAATATAAGCCAAATCGTAACAGATCAAAATCATGAAGAGACACATTCTCACCTGTATTACAAGTGTTACGGACACCAGAATTGATATCTTCAGCCACAAGTTTTGGTGATAGGTCAGAGATCGAACTTGAGTAGGAGTTTCCAGGTGTTGCTGGAGCTGCCTGGGCCTGTTTAACCAAAATTATTCAGAGAGCAGCAAACAGATAATCTTTTATAACTAAAATCTGCCAAAGGAAGGCTGTACTCTATCCGACAACAAAGATACATCATCGTCATCTGTAACCACCTCTAACATAAAAAATAAAAATAAAACATGATAAAGAAGCTGGGGACAGGTAGAAAACAAACCTCATGTGTCTCGCGATAGTGGACAAGAACTATGTGCTCCTGAGACCTGCCATTACAAGAAGAGGTGAGTAAATTTTTCATAACCTTAAGAAACAAAGCAGAGGGAAAGAAGGCATCTAATAAACTACTTCCTCAAAAAAATGAACGAATAATCTTTTGTTGAGACGTACTTATCCAACAACCAGTAACACCTTCGCACAAATGTAGGGTTATCATTGCCATGGGCATAGTAAACATGAATCCTTTCCTCGTTACCCACCTGGACATGGAAGGATAACAATATTCAGAGATCAATATATATATATAGATAGCTGCAGAGGGAAAACACAGGCATATGAAGTCAAAGGAAACTCACTTTTAGGTGTTCATGAGCTTCCTTAATTGTTTTTCCATCCTTCTTCTTTTTCCAGTTATGGCCATCCTTTCTAAAGTTCCTCAACATCTTCCGGTCGAACAACACAATCGTACCACCTGTCAAATATGACCGTTCAAATCTTAGATGAAAAAAAAATACAGAAGAAGAAAACTTGAAACATGAGCAGGGAAAAGCAAAAAAAAAGAATACTTTTGGGCAAATTCACTGGTTTGACGTTGATGGTGAAGAATGTATGATTACAAAGGAGAGCATGGATCTCGTTTGGCCGGAGCCACCTAGTGTATGCTTCATCCAACATAGTTTGTATATCCAGATCTGCAACACACAAATCCAAAACTATCAATACTCAGACAAGGAATCATTTAAGAAGGAACTCATGTATGCATCTAATTTTGTTTTCAATATTGACAATCAAAACCGGACAAGTATACACTGATGATGACATTCTCATCAACCATTTTCTTTAAAACAAGAAATTGGCATGTAGGGAAAAGTCTCTGGGCTTTGGTATTCCATTCGGTATCAAAAAGTTTGCTCTATCCCATTTAATTCTCCTAAAAATGTCCATGAATTCGTAATTAAAATCAACTACAAGAGGAACCTCCTCAATTCTACAACTATCTTGCAAATTCTAGTTCAATAGCTTCTTCACGAGGAATCAAAAGAGCATTCGGAGGAATATATTAAAAAATAAAGTGCAAAAACCCCAGGCGAATATGGAATCGGACAATCAAAACCCAGACCAAGCCATGTCCGTGCGAATTTTTTGAGAACAAAACACAAAAAACAAAACAGTAAAAAAAAACTAGTTTTACATTGATTAAATCAGCAAAGAGAAGAAGAAGAAAACCTTGCAAAGTATGGAATCCATGAATCTCCGATCCGATGAGCTTGCCGGAACCAACGCCGGCCATCTCCGTTTTCCGATGATCCTCCTCCGATGAAACCCTAAGAAAGTGAAAATTACAAGTCGATGGAGAGAGTGTGTAAACAAACTCAGAAATTGAGAAATTAGCAAAACGATGAAAGAGAGAAAGAGAGAGGAAAATAAAAACAAAGAAAATTCCAAAAAAATATTAAGCTATCAAAATTTAATTAAAAAAGAAAATGGTAAGAGAGAAAAGTTGTTAAAAGATCAAATTTTATCTCTTAATGTGTTGACGATTCAATGGAACTATATGCGTTAACTCGCATAAAACAAAAAAAACAAAAATGTCTTCTTCTTTTTTTTTTAACGATAAGACTTTGTGTTTCTAAATTCATAAATTACACCCCTTCCAAAATAAATTGACTGTATTTTCCCATAAATATACCATAGTATTTTACAGTATCTACAAAACATTTCAGATAAATGCTAAAAGTTTAATTGTTTAAATTTCTTCGTAAATAAGGATTTAGAATAAAACCAAATGCATATAATTAAACAAAAAATATTGATGCTCAATATAGCTTTGTCAAATTACAATGTTTTTTTTTCTTTTTTTTTTTATATTTTTGACAGCCACAAAGTTTTTATTTTAACCGTCTAAGTTCACTATATCTCACCAGAAGAAAGAAGATAGGCACATTAAGATGTATATTGAAACAATATTAAACTTATTACTTATTAGCAGTGTTCAAGAAAGCAGTCTAGGCGGCCGCCTAGGCGCCGTCTAGGCGCTAGGCGCTCAGCAGGCGTTAGGCGCTCAGCAGGCGCTAGGCGCTCAGCAGGCGCCTACATAACCGCCTAAACCGCTTAAAATTACATTAATTTAATTTTAATATTTATTTTTGATTTTTAACTATATATATTTAAATTATTAAGTTTTATATCTATATACGTAATTATAAATGTTTATATGTTGTTAATATAACTTAAATAAATGTATTTTTCTTAATTTTGTATATAATTTATATTTATTTTTATTTTTCTAACATATATTTATACATAATTTTATATATATAATGTTTTATGTTGTAAACGCCTAAACCGCTTAAACACCGTCTAGGCCTCGATTAGGCTTTCTAGGCGCTAGGCGCTGGATCACCGCCCAGATACCGTCTAGCGCTTTCTTGAACAACACTGCTTATTAGGTATCAAATTGATAAAATTGAGAAATCCATTGGGTAGATATGAAAACTTATTAAAGAAGCAGGCCAAAGTGAATAAAACCATTTCCCTAAAGTGAAAAAAATAGCATCCCCTACAAAAAAAAGTTAATGTGAACCATTTTATAGTTTCCGCGACTGACGAACTATAACAGTGGATCCCATCTAATGAACTTATCCTTTTTATTAGTTGACAATTAATCAAAGATACGATGTACAGTAGGAAGACTCTGGTCCGAGAGAGAAGCCAAAAATATATATATTAAAAAAATATATTTAATCGGACGGGCCATATTTTTCTACGAAATACATAAATATTTTTTTTTTAATTATTATCTTTGAAAAGAAACTAAAGAATACATCATTTTTTCGAGTTTGGGATTTTATTTTTTAGTTTTCGTGTTTTTATCACTGGAATTTCAACTAAAATTTTGTTTACACCAGTTTAGAAGAAAATACAAAATTCTTTAATTTGTAAAGGAAAATATGGACTAATTTATATCCTCCCCCCCCCCCCCCNCCAGATAATTACGGTTTGGTAAGATTAGACAACATTTATCCAAATTGATTAAGACTTACGAGTTAAGCTAATGTTTGACCATTTCCGACTTCTATATTCCATGCTTGTATTTTTTTATATGCTTTCGCTGATTAACTAATAATTTTCTCAGACCTTTGTGATTTACAAGATTTGTTACAATATTATATTGGATGTGTGTTTTTTTTAGGAGCTAGTATATATAATCAATAAATAAAATGTTCTTTCTCGAGAATAATTGAAGCAAAGGCGAGAAACATCCATCAGTTCACTTGGCGACAAAAAAAGGAAGCAAAGGGCGATAAAATAATACTATTGCTCTTTTTCGAGAAGATTCACCGTAACCATCCCCAACTTGTTTTGATACATACAGTACTAATATGTAAAAGTAATACATTGATGTAGCACTTTCGACTCAACTTTGTAATGACTTCTTGACTTGTTTTGAACATGGCTTTGGACCGTCAAAACTAGGCTCGTATTGAAAATTTTGAAGATTTATTAAAAGTGACGCAAACTGATATATTAATATTAGGGAAAAATGCCAAAAAAAATCTGAAGTTATTTTTATTTGGAAGTTTAATATCCAATGGTTTTGGATTAGAATAAAAATACACCAAATAATAAAAATATGTCATTTAAAACCCAAAATAATTAGTGTTGTTATTTTCATACCCATGATTTTCAACAAAATCATAATTCCAATTTTACCCCGGTTTTCTAATTAATTATGAATTTTTAATTTAAAAACTCTCGGTTTTCTGTTAACCATATGAAACCAAAAATTAATCCCGGTTATCTATTTTTTTCTCTCTTCTTCGGTTCTTCCTCATCCTCTCTACCGCCTCCGATGTCGCCTCCTTCTTCGATAATAAGATTGGTGTAGCGATCAGCTCAGTTGGAAAACTCCACCGGTGACGTTACCTGGCTCCGCCGCGTCTCTCCTCCCGCCGAAAATCGCGGTGACGCCGGCTGCATTATCTCCGACGACGACTCTTCATCTATCGTCTCTGACAAGCCTCGATCCGTTTCTTCCGTCGCCGCTACTCCTTTCTCCGCCATCTTTCGCCTCGTGATCAAACCGTTACAAGCTTTGGGACAGTTCCTTAAACGCTCAGGTTCTTCTTCCTTTTCTTCTTCAGCTTCAGCTTCGTCTTCTCCTTCGTCGTTGTTGATTAGTGGTGGTAGTGATGGTGAGATTGAACAAGGAGGTGTGAGTGTGACGCATCATTCTCCAACTCAGGTTCTGAAAAACTTCGATGAGATTCATTTTCTTCGAATCGAGCTTCCTAGTGGTGAATTAGGGATTGATGATGGTGTTCTGTTGAAATGGAGAGCTGAGTTTGGTTCCACCGGTTTACATCGAGAAATTACGACACTCAGGCGAGAACTACGGTGGAGAAAGAAGATTCGTCGGTGGCTACGATGATGAATGAACCGGGGAACGACATCTAGCTTGTTCGGTTCGTTTAAGAGATTAAAGGAGATATCTTTTTCTCTTTTCCCAGATTTTGTAATTCCTTTGTTAAAGCCACTTAGTGAGAATTTTTGTTTATGTTCCTTTGTTGTATCTTTATATTGATGGTACTCGGTCAAATTCGATTATTTCTTTAGGGTTAAAGTAAAAATCTAAACTTTTTCCTCCAAATGGTCTTCTCTCGACTCGTCCACTTCGCTGGAGTGAATCTCTCTCGCATCGATTCATAAAGCTTCAAACTTGAAGCTTTACGGATCAATTCACGCTTCAAACCAACGGGGTTTTTTTTTACACTTTACAGTGAAATAGACTGGATCGGCGTGAGAGAAGAGGAGGAAGAAGAGAAAAACAAACTGGGATTAATTTTCGGTTTCATATGGTTAACAGAAAACCGAGAGTTTTTTAATTAAAAATTCATAATTAATTAGAAAACCGGGGTAAAATTGGAATTATGATTTTGTTGAAAAATCGTGGGTATGAAAATAACAATACGGTTGTGAATTATAACCAAAATACACTTAACTTATGTTTGTAATACTTTGTAAAGTAAACAAGAAATAACAAAGAGAGAGAGAGAGGGAGAGAAGAGAGGCCACGAGAAAGGGAGAAAGTTTGGGAAGCTTTTGATCAAAGAACTTATGTATTACTAACTCTCCTTACACAACCTCTTATTTATATTATACTACAAAACACATGAGTCACTACCTATTAGTTGTGGTAATGACAAGTGAAGAGATGTAATGACAAATGTTAACACTTCAAATATTACATAGACAAGTGTTATGCCATGTGTCTTGTCATGGATTAATCACAATTATATTTCATAATACTCCCCCTTGATTATCCATCACCATTGACGAGTTACGTACTACCTCATTAAAAATCTTGTCACGGAAAATCCCATTGGGATAAAAACCATGACAAGGGAAAAAGAGTATAGTAACGTAATCTCCCCCTCGAAAAATCTTCATAGATCTCGTAGATGCCGCATTCCAATACTCTGAATATGCTTTCGGAATGTTGAAGTAGGAAACACCTTTGTAAACATATTTTATAGTTCCCAACGAATAGTGATGCAATCTCTCCCCTCATTGGCATTCTCCGTCGAAGTCGGTCTTTTGCGTGTTATCTGCTGCCTCGTTAAAAACCGTGTCATGAAAAAACCCAGTGGGATAAAAATCATGATAAGGAAAAAAGAGTGCAGCCACGCGAGTCATCATATTCTCCCCCTGGAAGTATCATCTTCAAAATATGCATTTTGATCTCCAAAGATGCATTCTATATGAGGTAGTCGGAAGCACATTTGTAAATAACTCTGCTACATTGTTACTTGAGTTGATGGATTGGCTATCAACTTTCTTATTCTCGTCGAGTTCTTGAGTGTAAGAGAGGAATATGTCTTGTCTTGTCGTTTTTGGTGTAGCTTCCTTTGATTTGGGGGACATATGCAACAGAGTCTTCAAACAGAATTGTTGCCTTTCAGTTGCTTCTTGCTAATGAGTCTCAACAAATATTAACTAGTTGATGCTGATAGAACCCTCAGTGCAAAGTTCTTTGCCAACATGTTACGAGGCTCCCGTCTTCGGCGGGTAACTATTGGTTGACGTTCGAGCGTCATCTGAGCCATTGTGGATTCTCGATTGGCATATGAAGCACAATTATTTTGGCATGACTTGGACAAGCAAAGGCCAAAGTCTATCACTGAAACGTCGTGAAGTCGTTGTTTTGAGATATATCTTTATATTGATCCGATATAAATCTTCCATCTGCAAAACCAACTAAACCAAACTTGGGGGTTCCAAAATATATTAAGCCCAGGTTAATCATACCTTTGCAATAGGAGATACGTTTTAACTCATACTCAAAATCTACTCATAGAGAATGAGTTTATGCTGCAAAGAGATTAGTAGAAAATGCTATGCACAATTCATAAGATACATAA
>NC_025696.1:17257879-17303034 GCF_000633955.1 Camelina sativa
TCCTCTTGAGAAGTATCTTGCTCCTTTTCTTAGGAGTGTATGTGCTCCTCTCAGGGAGTCTATTAGCTCTTCTTTAAGAGTCTATCTACTCCTCTTTAGGAGTTCATTTGCTCCTCTTTTGAGAGTATAAACCTCTTTTTAATTTGCTCCTTTTTCTTTTTGAGGATTTATTTATCTTAGAAACCAAAGTAGTCTATCACGTTTCTTATGTGTCATAGACTTAGTATTTCATCCGTCAGAGACATATTTTATTGGAGCATTTTTAGCTGGGATGTAAGATTTCTCAGAACTACAAGTTCATATTCATTTATGTGAGGATCAATAATANCACTCACAGAGCGGAGATTTATGATCCTCATTAATCACATTGCACGATATAATATTTTTATTGTCGACAATATGTCTTTGGTTCCATATTTCCCGTAATGACATGGTTAATCGAGATCTCTTTAATCATTATATAAATGATCTTATTCAGGTACCTGATTTCGTTATTAACCATATCAATCGGTTTCTCTACTCCTCTTGAGAAGTATCTTGCTCCTCTTAAAGATTCTTTGTGCTCCTCTCTGGGAGTCTATTAGCTCTTCTTAAAGAGTCTATCTACTCCTCTTTAAGAGTTCATTTGCTCCTCTTTTGAGAGTATAATCCTCTTTTTAATTTTCTCCTTTTTATTTTAGAGGATTTTATCTTAGGAACCAAAGTAGTCTATAAACGTTTTATACGTGTCAAAGACTTACTATGTCATCCGCCAGAGACATATTTTTATTGGAGCATTTTTAGCTGGGATGTGAGATTTCTTAGAACTTCAAGTTCATATTTATCTATGTGAGGATCAATAATTATAAAAAATCTCATCCATCAGCTTTTTGCAATATATGTTTTGAATAGTGATTTGTTGAACTTCTGAACTTTCAAGTTCATATTCATTATATTCATTTGTTCAAAGATTCAAACTATTCAATGATTCTCCCATAATGATGGAGAATTTAATCATCCAACATGATGATATGCAAATCTTGCAATAGGCACATCTCTCTTAAGATGGCTCAATATTATTATAGCGGAGACTCATCTCCTGCATCTATATATTTCATCCTCTGTGGATGATATTTTTATGTGGTGTGGATGAGCATTTTAAAATATATATCACACACCCATAAGATTCAAAATGAGAAATATTTAATCTCCAACCATGAATATATAACATGGGAGAAATATTTCTTTATAAAATGTTGGCCTCATATATAAAATTTACTACATGCAAAACTGCATCTTCCATGTTTTAACATGGAGATTAAATCACCAAGAACCGTTTTACAATCTCTTTGAGTTGCGCTATGAACGATTCATTATAGCTCATTTCAAGAGTGAACATCATGGATGTTCCACTTCATCATATGTGACATATATATGTGATAAACTAAATGATATGACTTCACCAAAGTTATATCGCTCTGGGGTGTCAAATTCACCAAAGTTTATCGACTTATTGTCGATGTGGGATTCCTTGAATTCTCCCCCTCGAGATGATAACTCTTGGAGTTCAATCATCTCGTACTGAATCCCACTTAAGGATCAACAACATACCGATTTCGGCTATGTCTATTATCTTAGATCCTAATAAGATGTGAGATTAGTATTATCCCCTCTCAAGATGATGACTTTTATGTCCATTCACCTTTAATCGAATCTTATTTTTAGATCAGTTATATTTGGGGTTTAATTTGAGGATTTATCAAAGAAATCAAATCATCATATATATACAATAAGCTTGTTAATCCAAAAAGGATGGTGAATGAGCCAACATTATATGATTCTGGAGGCATAGCCTACCACATAATTAAGGAGGAGGTATACAACCATTGACTCTATAAATAATAAATAGAATTTTAAAATTAATTTTAATAAACTGATACGAACATAATATAAATGATATTACCTCATAAAATGTGAATGGAGGCATGCAATGCTTGAATAAGCTTCTTTTTCTTTTCATAAATTTCAATGATATTTAATATCATTTATAGATCATGATGGATTGATTAGTTATGCTATGTTTAAAGCAAGCATTAATAAATTTCATATTTTACTATTATTGTACCATCTTTGTTTTTGCATGATATAATTATATATACATGCGTGTCTCCAATATGGTTGAACATGCGATACCATATTTATTTATTCTCTCAATATAATAATTTTATGCAGACAAAATGTCCTTAAAACTCCATGAGTTTATTTGAGACTTTGGAGAACACAAGACATCGATAATTATGAATCTGATGTCTTTGGAAGTCGAGAGACTAACTCATCTAGACCTTCCAAGTATTTTTTTGCACTGTCTAAAATATATTGACATGTGCTTAATATATTCTCATAAGAGAAATATATTTTTTATTAAAGACATTTCATTGTCTTTAAATCTTATATAACACATATAATTATTCTTTACGAATAATTAAAATTAAATAAACAAACATATAAATTCAGAAAAAAAAATTAAGAGCTATAGCCTTATATATAAGAATTTAATAGACATAACTTTTCTTTGATCGTAGGCAGAGCCTATCATATATAATGATCAATTCATAAAAGATAAAGCTTTTTATTTGATCATTAATGAGGCAGAACCTCTATATGTATAATGATCAGTCCGGAAATGACATAGCCTTATATTGATCATATAGGAGGCATAGCCTGCCATTTTTAACGATCTTTCCGGAAAAGACATAGTCTTTTGTTATATCTGGAAGGAGGCAAAGCCTACCATATAAAACGATCTATCTATCCGGAAAAGACATAACTTTTATTTGATCGTGAAGGAGACAGAGCCTACCATATATCTAACGATCTTTTCGGATATGATTTAGCTATAGATTTTATCATAAAGGAGGCAACACCTACAACTTATGATGATCAATCCAGAAAAGGCCATAATTTTACGATGTCTATAATATTTGTTTTCTATAAACATAATTGAAACAATATAAACTTACTTACCTCGTAAAAGCTCCAGCGGTAAAGACATCGTGCTGATAACGTGTTGTAAATTATAACCAAAATACACTTAACTTATGTTTGTAATACTTTGTAAAGTAAACAAGAAATAACACAGAGAGAGAGAGGGAGAGAAGAGAGGCCACGAGAAAGGGAGAGAGTTTGGGAAGGTTTTGATCAAAGAACTTATGTATTACTAACTCTTCTTACATAACCTCTTATTTATAGTGTACTACAAAACACATGAGTCACTACCTATTAGTTGTGGTAATGACAAGTGGAGAGATGTAATGACAAATGTTAACACTTCAAATATTACATAGACAAGTGTTATGCCATGTGTCTTGTGATGGATTAATCACAATTATATTTCATAATAAATACTAATTATTTTGGGTTTTAGATGACATGTTTTTATTATTTGGTGTATTTTTATTCCAATCCAAAACCATTGGGTATTAAACTTCCAAATAAAAATAACTTCGGGTCTTTTTTGGCATTTTTCCCATTAATATTAATACAAAATTAATAATTTACTAATACCCGCCGTATACCGTAGGGCAAAATTATTTAAATTATAAGTTGTATTTGTTGGTTAAATATGTTATAGTTTTATAATAATTGTTAAATAAACTATAAAATAACGCAATATAATTTATTTTTTATATAATATTTATTTAATCAATTTAATTATATATGTTTATTCTCTGACAGTGTTAACAAAATAATGAAATGATGTTTTACCCGTCTAACACCGAATTAATGATATTTTTTAATTTATATAAATATCGATAAAACCCGTCCCGCTATATAACCCCGTCCCGAGATATTTTAACTCACACTATATCATCTTAATTTTTAATATTTATTGTGTATCTACGGTATAATATTTATCATATTTAACTTTTTAAAAGTTTCAAATATTTTTCATATTTAACCTTTTAAAAATCTTTAAAATAAAGAACCGGAATAAACCAAATAAAATTGTTTAAAGTTTGAATGCCTGATAAATCAAGGTTTCTACTCATTTGTATTCAGAATCATTCTGGTCTCTTTTATAGTATGACTCTAAATCATTGTCCAATCTTTTTAGACAATGTGGGATATTATACCTGTATTTTATATTCATCTATTAAGTAATATATGTCAGTTTTTAAAATTATGTATTACATCATATGCTGGAAAAAATCACAATTTTTATTAACTAAATGTATTATAGAATAATTTAAGATAATTTAAATAAAAATTCAAATAAAAATGAAAAGGAATCATATATTTATATATTTATGTTTGAACTAAGATAGTACCCGCGCTACGCCGCGGGGTTGTTTTTTGTATTTTTTTTATTTTAATTATTTTAAAAATAATTTTTATATGGTGTTCTATTGGTAATATTTTGTTTTTAGGTTTTTGTTATTATTTGTTTCTTGTTATTTTTTATTTTATTATTGTAATGAAAGTATAGACTAAAATCAGTTTTGTTTTTTTTGTATTGTGATGCATTGAAGCACCATTATAAGTGTTAGCTTTCTCATCATAGCTCATAAAACCTATGAATTATTATAGTTAATCCTAGCGACATGTATAGGAAGAAATTTAAACAGCTCTTCCGTATATAGGTAATGAACACAAATCACTGTTAAAAAGTAACTATTCTTGGAATATACCCTATATGCAAATGCAACAAAAATAAACAAACAACTTGATTGATATTCGCGCTACACAGCGGGATTGTTTTTTATTTATTTATTTTTGAATATTTTTATTTTTTATGTTTTTGAAAAAATAATTTTATATGTTGTTTGTAATAAAAAAATCGTGAGTAAACATAGTTTTTGATGGTATTTATTGATAATGTTTTAGTTTTTAATGTTTAGCAAATGAAATAATGAAGAGAGGTTAGAATTTGTGTACTTTGGATTCACTCGGATCCTACGGTTTGAAAATACGCCATGTCAGCTATCTGAATGATCTCTTCCCATTGGCTCTCGTTTTATGTATATTTTTATTCCATTTTAATCTCTTTTTCTTAATTTAAAATGTTTTAAAATACTATTATCAAATGGAAATGTGTTATCATAATGAGAATATGATCATAATTTTTTTTTTAACAAAGATTTCAATTTATAAGTATTTTTTTACAAATAAAACCATAAAACACAATGTAAACTATTAATGAAAGAAGGCTTACAACTAAACAATTTTTATAATTAATTTGTATATTTGTAATATTATATTTATTCCTATTGTATGTTATTATATTTACAAGATAATTTTTAGTTTCATTTTATTTTGTTAATTTATAAATAATAAAATACGTCTTAATATTGAACTTTAAATCCTAAACCATGAAATCTTGAAATACATTTCACTATTTTTAAAATAACAAAGTAATATAAAAAAACATTTAAAACTTTTTACTTAAATTTTATTTATTAATTATTAGCATATGAGGCATTAATATATATATATACATTAGTTTATTCAATTTACTTTTTTTTTTATATATGTCAAAGCTACAGAACTATCTTGGTTGTTGTATTTTTTTTTTTACTATAGAAAATTTAAACATTTCATCAGTCAATAGGATTTTAACAAATCCAAGTTATTCACTCTAAACTGAGGAAGGAGAGAAAAATAGCCCATCAAATATGTAGTAAGGTTTAGTGTATATTATACGATTAGTAAACTTCAAAGACTTGTTAATTTTAATGATTTTTGGTTAAAGGCTAATTACGAATATGTAGTATTTTTCACAAGTGCCAATCATTCTTTTTACATAAATATTGGTAAAATTTTATTTACAAAATAAAGGTACCGAAGAAAATAACGACATTTTGAAAATATATACAAGAAAAAAAAATCAAAAAGTGTAAATTTATAATATTATATAGTCAACGACATCTTGAGAATTTGGATTTTTTCCCTTCACTATGTCTGATCCAAAACTGTGGAAGTTCATCTGCAATATCTTCTTCCAAACCGTGCAACTTGGCAAAAGATATGCATTAGCTTACATTTCAATTCGTTAAGTAACCTCAGGAAATAAATAACATAAATTATTAATTTCACTTGTACATAAAACTGAAAATATGACTACACCTGCAAGTGTATAAAACGAAAAATATGTTAAAGTTTGAATCTCAATAGCAAGTAGTAATATAAAAAATTTTGTCAAACTTTTGTCAAAAAGAAACAGAAGTCTTACCATTCACATATATCAACAGCAAAACTCGATCATTTAAACACTGAAATAGAACAAAATTGCTAAATCTAATCGAAACGAGGAATAAAGTAACCAAAACCAAAAAAAAAATAGTCCAAGCTGTTGTCAATGAAGTAGAGCTGCAAAAAATTCACATTACAAATAGGGAAGACAAATAACTATAAAGAATTGAAAAATTACGCTGGCTTTGGCTTCAATAATCACCACTCTGAAGGAGTAGTTTTGCAGCTTCATTGCAACCGGCCAACCGTCCTCGGCTGCCATGTGCAATGGAGTCTCACCATACTGAAGACAAATTATAGAACAGCAAAATAAGTGACAAAATCTAAAGCTCAAGAAAAGAAGAGTCAGGGGAGAACTTAAATCTAAAACAAACACCAGACTCACAATATCCATTGCTTCCAACTTAAATTTATCATATACATGTTAGTTCTTCGTAATAGGTGCAAAATTCAACTGCAAGAACAGTCAAAGACATATCAATTAGAAATCGGTTACACTGAATAAATCGACTCTTTACCAAAACCAAAACGTGATACCTGGTCACGTCTTTCTCTACCGACCAAACGATCCTGTTTTCCCTAGGCTCGTGCTCGGCGGCAGTATGAAGTTTATCAGAAATACAAAATTATCATCAGAAAAATCAACTCAAAAAAACATCAATCGAAAACCCAAATTGAAAGTAGAACTACTGAAATTGAAATCTTCCTGCAACAGAGCAAAACAACCTAAACGGATCAAAACCAACATGATTTAAACACTAAATCACTGCAAATAACGAACACCCAAACATATATTTTACCCTTCTGTGTCAATTTCGAGCTCACCAATTTGATTTGGATTGATGCATGTGACTCCTCACTATGAGAGGGTGTTGTAGATCGTCGATGAATCTGACTCAGAAGGATAATGACTGAGAGGGATTAACTGAGACTGAGAGGGATCGAAAGTGAATGATAAGACAAACAAATTTGGGATTGAGTTTGAGGGGTTTCCAATCGAGTTTCAGAGAGATCGACGAGAGAAGAGATTAGCCAAAAAAGGTTTAGATCTCTAGTTTAAAATCGTCACGAGTTACTAAGTAAAAGACAATTACGTGACTTGGCGAAGAAGAAGCTGATCTGTATTATTTGTTATAATTTTATTGGCTAATAATTTTAACTGATGTGTCAATACCAAGTTGAAAGTTAAGGCTGAGGTGTCAAGCCCTGGAGATAAACGCATTCTGTTTTTATAGTATTGATGAGATAAAAAGATTTCCTTATTTTTTAAAGTCTTACCTATAATTAATTTTAAAGTTTTGGTAACTAATATTAAAATCAATGCATTAAATGTAAATACTTTCCAAAAAGTATTTTTGAGCAAAAACTGCTGCAAAAATACTAGTATAGATATCACTTAACCTATGTTTACTAATTTTTCATTTTTTAACATTATTTTTAAAGTGATATAAACTTCATCAAACATCAGCCTTCCCACAATTGGATGTGGCCAACTACACATGTGTGGGTAATGCAGATTTTGCTGCTGAACTAAAAGCTGAAGGCAGACTAGGGTTGTTCTTTGATAGGGCCAGATCTTGTCGGCGACCGATTGCTGTCACCCTCGACGTGACTGCGTATAACAATGGAATAGTTTCCACCATCTTCGAATCCATGATGACTCACCTACTCTAGAAGAAGAAGACAGAGCTTAGCAACAACAGCAATATCACCAATCGGCTCACTCAAGTTTCGAATCAACTCGCTATTGGGGCATGTGTTGCAACTTATGTCAAACTACGTCCTCTTATAGTTACTGAATTCCCCGACAGGTACACTTCAGCTTATCTCAAAAGGCCAAAAGGAATCACGGACGACTTACCTGTGGTCGTTGCACCATTTACTTTTGCAATTCAACAACTCGGCGCTGTCAACATCACTAACCTCCCTCATAAGGCACGTTATGTCCCAGCTCTCCCTCCTACAAGACATCAGTACGGACTTCCGAACAACCAAGTTTGGAACCCCGAGGCGTACACCCAAGCTGTGGAATTTGCTAGAAACTTTGGACTTCACTTTCACGTGGTTGATCTTAACCTGAAGACCGGTACCCCCTGGTGGTTACTGAGACAACACACTTGTCTGAACAAAATGTTCGAGTTGAAGCTCCCGTTCCCCGAGGTAAACTACACTTCTGACATGGCACTCACACACCCATCAAATGCTATTTTCGATCTCACCCCTTGCGGAGAGTTAGACTACGGTTCCATACTACGTGACCCTCACCCTGGCATCAACGTCACCACGTTCATGACCATTGATGAAAGTGCCAAACAGTTCGTTTCTTAGTTCTTACATGTAACTTTTGAAACCACTTTTGAGTTTTTAAAACGATAATGTTGACTTTAATGGCTAAGTTTAAGGACTCCTAATCCTATGTTAAAATTGTTTCATTCTCCTCTGCTTTGTGGAAAAAAACTCACAACTCCAAAACACTCTGTTTAGTAAAACGCTGCGTTTTATAATTTGGTGTTGTAGTTAAATTGAAAGGGAGTCTAATTTCGAAAGTTGTCTACTTGTGTGACTCTGTGATGGAACCTTCTCAAAACCCCAGCAAGCGACTTTGCAGAATCCAAAACCCAAACCCTAATTCTCTCCCTAATGTTGCCGGTTACGAACAGAGCCACGTCGATCTGATGATCTCCTCGTTCCTCTCGTTACCGGATTTGCCTTCCTTATCCTCGCCGCTCTCCATCAGCTCCTCCTTCGACCGGGCGGTTGAGAAATTGTTCGAAGCTTCCGGCGATGACTCCGTTCAAGATCTTCTCACTGATCGAGCACTCCAACTCGCCTCGCTTCTTCAAGATTCCACCAATAGATTTTCCCGAAAGCGCGCTTCCCTCCACAATTCCAATTCCTGGTCACTCTCCCATGACCTCACCGTTAAGGTAACAAAATTGTGACTTCCTAATTGAGGATTCTTAAGATTATACAGTGGATAGTGTGAATTTGAGGATGTGTTGATGTCTCATGTATTTGGGTTTTAAAATGCAGGTGTTTTCGATGGTTGATACAAAATCTCTGATGCAAGTTTCAGCTTGTTGCACCATGTTCAAAAAATGTGCCATGGACTCTTGTTGTTACTCCCACATTGACTTGACAACTGTGAATGTTAGAAGTAGTGTTGTGTGTAGTATGATCCTTAAGGCTGGAAAAGAACTCAGGTCAGAGATTTATTATTGGAAGCTTTTTCCTTTTTCTGATTTATTTGAAATTTTTGGTGTATCTAATCATCTCTCAGGGTTTGTTTGATGCATGCAGATCCCTAAAAGTTGGTTGCTTGGAAATATTTGCGACACCTTTGCTTTCAAAATCTTGTCTCGCCGCACTATCCTATAATGATGGGTTTCTTGGGTATTGGCTTTATTACCAAAATTCTGTTTTGACTCTTTTACCATACATAGAAATTGGTTTCTGTGGCCTTGCATCTTTGATAACTTGTAGTTTTTTTTGTTTCTATTCAACAAGGAATCTCGTGGAAAGCCTACACATTTATAATCGCAATTGGTTGGACGAGGAGTCCTTATGCGGTGCGTTATCGGTCTGCTCAAATCTAACCGATTTAAAGATTGTTAGATTGTAAGTTGCCCTTACCTGTTGCTTACCATGTTCCTTGTATGTTAGTTTCATGAATTCTCCATTACATATCTTTTTGCTTTTCATCATCTATGCCTTACATTATTTGTTCATTTGATACTTTTTTTTTTATGTCTGTTGATTTTAGAATCTACTAGTTCCTTTTCTACCATTTTGATTAGTTCCAAGAATTTATTAATTCAGTCACCAAAGAACGACACCATAGAGAGACTTTGGCAAAGGAGAGAATTCCAGCTCTTAACCTAAACCCTATATAAGCCAGAATGCCTAAACTTATCTGCCTAGTTCCCCTTTAAGCCTACCCACTCCACCAACCGATTGAAACGTCTATTACTGATCTTCCAAGTCTCGATACATCTCATAGGCTAGTTACAATAGTCCTAAGATGGACTAAAAAAAGCTTTGTCACATTTTTCTCACGTTCTGCAACATTTGTGTTTCCTCTTACAGGGTTCAGTCATTAGATAGCGTATTACGCCGTCTCACAAGAAATTGTCAGCATCTGTTCTTAGAGAAAGAGCTTGGATATGGTAATTTTTTTCCACTGTGATGCTTTGCTTTTGTTTTCCTTTCATGTTTGCTTACGCTGACCCTAATGTGTGTCAGTTAAACCGTACCGTATACGTGGTTTGTCCTTTGAAAGAAACTGCCCCAATATGACTTCACTATCACTTATAGGTTTTGACCTAAGTGATAGAAACGCCTACCATCTTATTAAGGTATGACTCTTTTGGTTTTGTGGTATTTCTTCTATTTTCATTTGGTGCTATCGAAATGTTTTACAAAAATATTGGATGCTTTTTTGCAGGGTTTGCGTAAGCTTAAGTACCTGAACCTATCCAGAACAAAGAGAATCAAAGGACGCTTTTTTAGGTTGATGTTTGCTGAGAAAACATATTTGATGATGATATCCTATTAAGTATTTTTTTCTGTTAGCAAAATTTCTTATGGTGGAGAGTTTTTTTTTCTGATGGGTAGGGATGTAAGCCATGACTGCAAAGACTCTCTGCTCGAGACTCTGATATTGCAAGATTGCGATTCTCTAGAGGAGGTAAAGGAATTTAAACATAAGACAGTTTTTCTTTTGTTCTTGCATCTCATATTAATGTCACTAATATTTGACCCGTTTGAGTTACACATTTTCAGAGAGATGTTTGCCTGTTTTTGAATTCGTTACTCATAGGAAACTTCAGATTCATTCGACACATTGTAAGTTCACAATAACTAGTACTTAACTTGTTTTGGTATAAATACTGCTGGTTACTCATGATCTTTTTCTTCAATAGGACGTTTCAAATACTTACGGATTGATTTATGGCGACAGGAGATGTAGCAAACCAGTGTAACTGAATTTTTTAAATATTGTTTACCATTTAACAAACAGTAATCTAATAACTCGGTTTTAGTGACGTACTAGTTTATATGGCTATTATTGTGTGTTGTAGGTTACCTCTGGAAAAGCTGAATGAAGAAAGACCAGGGTTCACTTTTGTGGCAGAATTTAGAACACCAGCATCATCATCATCATCATCATCAACATCGACATCATCATCAGCATCGTCATCTTCAAGGTTGATCAATTTGTTGTTAGGCTTTTAAAACAATATATTAGGAATTGAAGTTAAATAATTTGTTGTTTGTAAAATTCAGCTCAGGGAATTCTTCCTCTTGCAGTGGAACTGACGACGATGAAGACTGAAGTGTGACTTGTGAAGTTGTGATAATTGTCTCGTCTTTTTTGCTGAAGACAATATTATTAGGCAGTAATATTTTTTAAAAAAAGACTTTAAACCAATAGACGTGTAGTAGTAAAACCTTTCATGGCAAACAAACATTGCATCGAATTTTCACTCGTCCAAGAGAAGTACTCAAACCCAAGATCCAAATTAAACCGAACCGGATTAAATTATAATCAAACCGGGAAGTAAACCAAACCAAACGTTTCCATCTGTTCATGTTACTTTTTTAATATCCCTTTTCTCACTTTCATCCTAATCACCGACTTAAAGAAGACAAAAAAAAAAAAATCAGCAAATTCTTCAGTTTTCTGGTAAGCATTGGTTTCAGTCTCTAATCCTTTAATTACTTGCTAAACTGTTTAGAATCATGAAAGGTTGTAGTATCTGTTAAAGGTTGAAATTACGTTTCGTGTTTATTTTGGTACTTGATTTGTTTTGCCACGTCTCTGTTATGAAATTGAGTGACAAAGAGGTTGAGAGTCTTCTTCTCTTATTCAAAGTATTAACATAACTATTTTTAGATTTTTTGTGTTCATTCATTATGTTTTTTTTCCTCTCTCTCCTAATATCGACTCTGAATTTGACCTTGGTCATGTGATTTTCTTGTTCTCTTTACGATATTATTTCTTAAGAAATTTTGTGTTGTTGGTTAATCTTTATTGATACGATTAACTTATAAGATCTCAGAAAACGAAAAACAAAGTGGATACAGAGATTCTTCCTTATTTTAGAAAGATTTTTTCCTGAAACACTTTAACGAAGATTTTAAATGTCTTTTATATTCTTCTTTTTTAATTTGCAATTTGGTTCGTTAAAAAGATAAATTTCCATTTATCTAATGGGAAGTTCAAGGGGTTCCCTTTTTCTTGCGCTCCAAGTTTTTCTTATATTCACAACTCTTGTAACGTAATAATCTTCTCTCTCTTTTGTTATTTTGTAGGTGATCGATCACACATCTCCTCCAGAAGAAGAAGATCAGAAGAGACCAAATAAAAACTCGATCAAATGGATCGTTTGAGCAGAAATTTTCTTCTGTTTATATTGGTCTTACTTATAGATTCCCCTTTGCCACAGTTGGGGATGGTTCACTTCTTCTTCATCGGAAAACACTGACTCTTCTTCTTATTCTCGGTCGTCTCATCGTAGATCCAACCCCGAGTTCTCCATTGAAGTTTTCAGTGACCAGAAGGCGGTTCGTGTCCTTGAAGACGCTAAAAACAAGCTTGTTGGTCCAAACAGTTGCTGGCAAAATGCTTATAGATACCTCTTCTCTGGCTGCAAAGAGACGATTGCCACAGAAGAAAAGAGAAAGAGGTTTGCTTGGCATTTAAGCGATTGCTTTCTTAAAGACTCTGGAAGACCTGCTTTTCCAACTTGTAGTGATGATTCAACAATGATGAGTTGCCTCAAGAAGCTTGATGATCATGAGCATAAGATCTATCTCGAGTTCATGCTTGAGACCAACACCATCTGCCAACAATTACAGTAAGATGACTCTCTCAAACATGAGATTTTATTTCTTTTGATTTGCGAATTGGTTTCTTAATTTGCCTCTTTCTTCTTCTTTTTCTTTTTTTGTATGGCAGGAGTTACGCGTTCAAGAACGAGATAGAGAGACTTGTGAATGAGCTGAAGAGTTCAGCTCAGAATACAGAAGATAAATTGGATATTTTGGAGAGTAAATCTGATTCTTTAATACAGAGCTCGAGCTTGATTCATGATTCTCTAAGGTCAATAGATGCTCGGGTTCAAAACGTCGCTCATGTGACAAACACCATAGAAACTAGTATGAGTGGACTGTCTCAACAAACTGCAGAAATATATCAAGAACAAAAGAGTATTGCAGAATCACAGATGGAGTTAATGGACGGTCAAGTGAAGATGAAAGAAACGTTGAAAGATGGAATGGAGATGTTCAGTGATGCCTATACTAACATCCAGGAAGGAGTTGATAAGTTGAAAAGCGATACAAAGCAGATTGAAGGGGAAATAAGTGTACTCGGAGATAACCTATCAACTAGAATGAATGATTTGCAGAGTAAAACTGATGACACTGGAGTTAAGGCTGGTAGCTCATTGGATAAACAACAGAAGCTTTTAGATGGCCAATCCGTGGCTCTTGACGGTATCCAGTTTCTTACCCGGTTTCAGTCTGAGGCACTGCAAGAGAGTAGGTAAGTTTCAGTTACATTAGAGTAGTTTTAAGTTCAAAGGCAATTATTTTTGTTTTCTAACTTTTGCTGCAACTTTGTAGGAATACATTGCAACGGTTGAAGGAATTTAGTCAGGAGCAACAGGAAGATCTTGCAAAGCGGCAAGAAAAGCTTCAGGAGGTTCATGATCATATGTATGAAAATTCAAAATCAATGTTGGAAGCTCAGGTCAGTCCTCTAAACCTTTACACAATACTTCAAGCACATAAATCAATCTTTTATTTTTAACAATGTGTTTTTTTTTTTTTCAGGTAGCATTTGAGGCTAAACAGGCGAACATGTTTGTGGCTTTGGATAAGTTGTTTGCTTTGCACAATGCCATGCTACTCGAGTCCCGAGTGATTAAAGCCTTCATCATCTACTTCTTGTCCATCTTTGTCATCTACATGTTTACAAGTACAAAACAAACTTATATCACAAGGCCAAAGCTTTACATTGGTAAGTATCATATTCCAAATCTCTTTCCTAATACTATATTTATAACAGTGGAAATACACATTCGTTTAACAGACCTTTTCCATTTTGCTGATGCAGGTTTGTGCGTTACCTTAGTATTAGAAGTGGCAAGTTTACGCTACGTGAATGATGCAGAACGTCAAGCATGGATTATAAACATTTTGAGGTCTTTATTCGCTATTCTTGCGTCAGCTCAGCTTCTTCATTCTGTTTTCACATACAGGTATGACTAATTAAAATGATAAAAAAACAGGATATGTTTAGAACAAAAAAAAATCAGAAGCTGATCTTATTATTATACTCTTGTCTGAATTTGCAGGGACTATGACGTACTAAACCACCAGATCCTGTTAGGATTAGTTGACAAAGTTAATAACATGCTAAGCAAGAGAGAGATGTCGTGGGATGAAGAAGATACAGAGAGCGAAGTAGACTGGACATCTTGGGTCGATACAGATCTAACTGATGATGACAAAAATCTTGGAGATGCTGATTTCAAAATCCCACAAGTGATCAAGAACAAACCGGATATTACTTCTCCGACGATGACTAGAAGAGTGTATAACTTGCGTCCGCGGTAGACAGGAGCAAAGTCTTTTTGACTTTATATAATTGTATGCTATTGTGTTGTAATAATGTATCTCCACATGCCTTGACTAATACTTAAGCTACAAATATATGCATAGATAAATATATATATGTAGTTTAAACTTGTGGAGAAGGTTTTGCAATTTTTCAATCTCATCTTAATTTTTGCAGTAATCACATACATTAAACAATATAGGTAAACTACGAGTGAGAATGGGGAGATGTAGGTAAATTACGAGTGAGAATGCGGAATAAAGGGGTGAAGAAAGTTCCAGGGTACAGTTGGATTGAGAGAGACAAGATTTGTTGGAGGACCCTGGAACACAGTGATCTTGGTAAGAGCAATTGCAGATTTCTCTGAAACACAGGGTTCTTGGTAAGAGCAATTGCAGATTTCATTGAGAGAAACACAGGGTTCTTGGTAAGAGCAATTGCAGATTTATTGTCAACTCGTATTGTCACTTTCTCACTATCGGTTCCGGTAATCTCAGCAAAAAGATCTTGAAGCCATATGGCCTGTTTAGCCGCTTTTGTGGCCGCCATAAATTCCGCTTCACAAGAAGAGAGTGCTACAACCTGTTGCTTCTGAGTACACCAAGTAATCAAACAGTCATTGAAATAAAACATGTGTCCGGTTGTGCTTTTACCATCATCTACATCCACGGCAAGACTACTGTCGCTAAAACCTATCAGACCAGCTTTAGACCCTAGTTTGAAGAACAAACCATGTGAAACTGTTCCACGTAGATATCGCAGAACCTGTTTCAAAGCAGTCCCATGTGACTCCCTTGGATCCTTCAAGTAACGGCTCAATACACCAACAGCAAAAGAAAGGTCCGGACGGGTGTGAAGCAAGTACCGAAGACAACCAATATTCCTCCTATAAGTTTCTCCATTTATGCGATTCTCATGCGGTGCTTTTGACAACTCCAAACCAAACTCCATCAGTATAAGAACTGAATTGCATTCACTCATACCCGCTTCCTCCAAGATCTTCTTAGCATACTTTTCTTGCGTCAATCTAATCCCATCTTTTCCTTGTAGAACCTCAATACCAAGATAATAAGTAAGCCTTCCCAAATCACTCATTTCAAACTTACTTGACATATCCCTTTTGAACTCAAGTATCAATTCCAAACTCGAACCAGTGATGAGAAGATCATCCACATACACTGCAACGATGAGAAGCTGCTTCTGCACTATTTTCTTGTATAACGAGGGTTCTTTGGAACATTTTTCAAAGTCAAGCTCTAACATAATTTGATTTAGCTTAGTGTTCCAAGCCCGAGGCGCCTACTTCAAACCATAAAGAGCCTTATGCAACTTGTAGACCTTTCCTTCACACCCATCAGTTATGAAACTTTCAGGTTGAGCAACATAGACATCCTCTCTTAATTCTCCATGTAAAAATGCAGTCTTCGCGTCCAGGTGATGCACTTCCCATCCATTCGAAGCTGACAAAGCAATGAGAAACCTTATGGTTTCGATTCGTGCCACAGGAGCAAAAACTTCGTCAAAATCCACACCATGCCTTTGCACATAACCCTTTGCCACTAGCCTCACCTTGAATTTATTGATGTTATTATCGGAGTTTCGTTTAACCTTGAAAACTCACTTTAAGCCAAGTGGTTTACATCCCAGAGGAAGATCTACTAAACTCCATGTTCTATTCTTGGTTATGGACTTAATTTCTTCTTCACATGCGTTTCTCCATGCCTCAAACTTGATTGTTTCCTCATATGTTGCATGTTCCTCATTAAGCATTAACAAGAGATATTCTCCCTCAAACTCTGCAAGTAGCACATAATCCTTTAAGTACCCTGTTTTTGCAGTTAGTCTCTCGGATCTCAAAACTTGTATCGGTTGAGCTGTTTCTACATTATCTGAGTTATCTATCTCATCTTCGATCTCATCATCATCAACATCTCCTTTGTTTTCCTCTGCAGGTTCGGTAACTGAACTCTCTGCAACTCCATTGTTTCCAAAACCACCTAAGTTAATAGTGAACGAACCAGATTCTTCTTGACTCTCCTCAGAAATATTCCACTTCCAGCTTCTACTTTCACCAAAACAAACATCTCTGCTTACTGTTATTTTCCGGCTTGTTGGATCAAGAAGTCGATAAGCTTTTGTACTAGGTTCTGTCCCAAGATACACAAGCATCCTAGATCGATCATCAAGCTTTCGAAGATGTGGAGCTTCAACCTTGGCGTATCCAATGCAGCCAAAAACTCTTAAATGCTCGACATTTGGCCTTTTGTGCTTGAATGCTTCATACGGTGTTTGATCAGTCAAAGATCTGGTTCCAACTCTATTGATAAGATACGTCGCATGTCGTACAGCCTCACCCCATAGGTAATTAGGCATCCTCATATGCTTTAGAATGCTTCGAGTCATACCTAATAGGGTTCTGTTCCTTCTCTCCACTACTCCGTTTTGTTGAGGCGTGTAAGGTGCCGTTAGATGTCTGTTAATTCCCTTTTGTAGACAAAAATCTTGAAATTCTTGAGATAGAAACTCTCCTCCTCTATCTGTTCGACAAGTTTGGATAGAAGTTCCTGCTTCCTGTTCAACGAGTGCTTTGAAGCTCTTGAATTTGTCAAACGCCTCACTTTTCTCCCTTAAGAGGAATGTCCACATGTACCGAGAATAATCATCAATTAGTACAAATATGTAGTAGAAGGTGAAATTGGTCCACAGAGATCCCCATGAACAAGCTCAAGTGGACGTGATGCTCGAAAAGATGTAGATTTTGGAAACATGTTCCTAGTTTGCTTTCCAAATAAACACGTCTCTCGGAGCATTCGGTATTCCAACAACCAGATCCTTTGATACCATTGTTCTGATGGTCTCGAAGTCGACGTGTCCTAGACGAGCATGCCAATCCACTGAGTTTGTAGACACAACAGTCCCTGATTCTTCTGTAGTAGCAGTCTGCAAACATCTTGTGTTATCAACCTCCAAGATAACTTTATACAACCTGTTCATCGATCTGTTTGCTCTTACTAAGAGATTTCCATCCTTGTCATGTAGAGTGAGGTAGTTTTGTCTCATTCTAACATCACAACCAGCTTCAGTGGCCTGTCCAAGGCTTACGATATTGCTTCGAAGATCGGTATGTAATAAACATCAGTTAAAATTTTCTTTTCTCCGCCTTTTGTCAAAAACAGAATGGAACCCTTTCCTTCTATATTGAGTCTTGAGTCGTCACCAAAACACACCTTACCTGTCACAGAAGGATCAAGTTTGTAGAACCAAGCAAGATTCCCTGTCATATGATTAGAAGCACCATTATCTAAGTACCACAGCTTGTCTGAAGATGTATCAAGTTCTTTCGGTTTTACTTTCTTCTCATTGAGATAGACCACCTCATGCATCATAAGGGATTCAGCTTCGCGTGTATCATCTCCTTCTCTGTCTTCTTTGTCTTGTTCCTCTTGAACCTTTATGAGTTTTAACAGTCGATCTGGACAATCTGAAGCATAATGCCCAATCTTATCACAACGATAACATGTTATCTTGCTCTTATCTCTTGATTGATATCCATACTCCTTCTGCTGATAACTATAATCTCTTTGTTGATAAGAGAAGCGTCCATAACCTCTTCTGCGACCTCTACCTCGTCTGCGGTTAGCTACGCTGCCTCGACCTCCTTCATGGAAATAAACAGGGGACTGGGATTCTGAATTAAGATACATGAGTTTGTTCTGTCCTTCTTGCGATTCTTCCTCATCATGAATCCGTTCCTCATAAGTTTTCAACCTGCCAACAATTTTTCCAAAGGTTGTCGTGTTGAGATCGAGAACCTGCTCCAAGGATGCAACTATATGTATGAACTTCTTCTTCGGTAAACTGTTAAGAAACTTCTTAACAATTTTGGATTCCTCAATGTTTTGCCCCAAGGAAGCTGATTTTGTAGCTATTTCCAAAAGCTTACCAACAAAATCATCAATTCTGTCTGTTTCTTTCATTCTAAGTCTATCAATGTTAGCTGTTAAGGTCTGCAGTCTCGCTTCTTTAACTCTGTCGGCCTAAAGGTTTCTTGTTTTTATTGAGTCCCAGACAGCTTTGGAGGTTTCTAGGTCACCAACTTGCAGAATCATAGATTCTGGTATGGATTGAAACAAGAGAGCTCTTGCTAAATCGTTTTTGTCTTCTTCATCTGATCCAGGATCAATCGTCTCCCTTACTTTGTTAACCCGGAGTGTTACCTTCATTCTCATAGACAAAACGATATAGTTAGTATCGTTTAGCATTCGACATTGTATGGATGATGATGATGATGATCCTCCTTCCTTCAAGACAGGATTCGTCGTTACAGTTAATTCACTCATATCTCGAATGAATCCTTTCGTAATAAAACAAAACCTTTAGATATCGAACCTGTATGCTCTGATACCAAATCTAGAATATGAATATAAAGATCAAATATAAAGCACTTCTTTATTAGCTTTAGAAAACTAACTCAAACAACTAAAGCTTTGATCTCTCTCTCAAATTCTTAAGTTATGTCACAACTTTGACATCTCCTTATATATAAAAACTTAGCCCTAATCCTATTAGGAAAACCTATGCTTAGATAACTCCTAAGCACAAATCAAACTTATCTCTTAACCATAACTCGGTTAGGATAATGACACTTCTTTCTTCAAGCTTATCCAACAGAAGAAGAAGAGAAGGAGCGTATGGTTCAGTACCATAGCGAGAGACTGGCTGTAGCGTATGGAATAATGCATGTGCCTTCACGGAGACCTATCCGTGTGATAAAAAATCTGCGTGTGGGTGAGGATTGTCACAATTCCATCAAGTATATGGCGAAAATCATAGGGAGATTGATTATTTTGAGGGATAATAACAGGTTTCACCATTTTAAGGATGGTTCATGCTCTTGTGGAGACTACTGGTGAAGTGATGATGATTTCATTTCATCTTGATTCAATATAACTATTGACTAATTAGAAAAGGAAAGTGATCCTTTCACCATTGATGTAAGCAGATTGGGTAACCGTTTCCTTAACTTAGTTACATGAATCTGTCACCTTACATGTTAGAAATCAAAGTAACTGATTGATTGTTAACTGCTGATGTAGATCACGAATCAGTTTGCGGGGTTCTAGTGAGTATATAAGTATCTCCAACGGGACCTCTTAGTATAAATTCTTGGCACTATCCCTTGGCAGTTATTGTAGGACCAAGAGACGATTCTTTAGTAATTCTTTGAACACAAGAACTCTTTGCAACGTCTGTGAAACGCCATCAAACCGAGCATCGAGAACTTCTTATCTCTTGTTGTTTGATGAGTTTGATGCCCAATTCAAACCTTTATCATAAGCAAGACTCGACTTATCTCTGGGCATCGAGCGAATGATATACAATACTAGCATAAATCTAAAAGAGATATGTGTGAATCCCAGAAAAGTATGTGTGTATTATTGATAAACATAAGATATATATAGGTACAATAGACGTGATCCCCAAGTAGAGTATATTGACATAATATATACTAACTAAACAATAGAAACTATCCTTTATCCTAACACTCCCCCTCAAGGTGGAGCGTGTAGATTAAAAACGCCCAACATGGACCGTAAATATTGAAACTGATCACGACCCAGCGCCTTGGTAAAGATATCAGCCGGTTGTTCATGAGTATTAACATAAGCAGTAGCAATAGTCTGAGAGGCAATTTCACCCCGAATGAAATGACAGTCACTTTCGATATCTTTCGTACGCTCATGAAACACCGAATTAGCCGCAATATGAAGAGCAGCTTCACTATCACTAAATAGACGCATAGGATGAGAATGCTGGATACCAAGAAATGCAAGGATTTCTTTAAGCCACAAAATTTTTGTACACGTCATGGCCATAGCCCGATATTCAGCTTCAGCCGAGGAGAGAGACACACGTGATTGTTTCTTAGTCTTCCAAATGAGAGGAGAGTCACCAAGCATAACCATATAACCAGTGAGAGAACAAAGGGTAGTTGGACACTTATTATAGTCCGAATCACAGCAGGCATTAATCTGAAGCGGAGAAGTAGAAGAGAGAACAATTCCTTGGCCCAGCGAGGATTTTAAGTAACGAACCAAATGCAGAGCAGAGTCCCAATGATCCATAAGCGGAGTTTGCATGAACTGGGCCAGAATATTCACCGCATAACTCAGCTCAGGACGAGTATGTGTTAGATACACAAGACGCCCAACAAGTCGACGATATTGATCAGGAGCAGAGAACGGTTTACTCGTAGATGACAGCAATTTATGATTCTTCTCTAATGGAGTATCAGCAGGCTGAGAACCCGTGAGACCACATTCATCAATAATATCAAGACAGTATTTTCGCTGAGAGAGAAAAATTCCGTCGGGTTCACGAGCAACTTCGATGCCAAGAAAATACTTCAAAGCACCAAGGTTTTTCATCTTGAAGCAGCAACTCAAATAATCTTTAAAGGACGAGAGGAGCATAGAGTCATTACTAGAGACAATTAAGTCGTCCACATAGACAAGGACATGAAGAACAACAGACCCGCGAGTGTAAGAGAAAAGGGAGTTGTCTTTATGTGAACGAACAAACCCATAGTCAAGAAGTGCGGTAGATAGCTTGGAAAACCAACAGCGTGGAGCCTGCCGGAGACCATAAACAGACTTCTTAAGCTTACACACAAGAGAAGGATCATCGGGAAGAAATCCCGGAGGTGGTTTCATATAAATGTCTTTGTCGAGGTCTCCATGTAATAAGGCATTATGCACATCCATTTGGTGAAGCTCCCAATTCTTAACCGCAGCAATTCCAAGCAATGTGCGAACTGTAGGTAGCTTAGCGACATGAGCAAATGTATCTGTAAAATCAACACCCTCTTTCTGATGATTACCAAGAGCAACCAATCGAGCCTTATACCTTTCAAGTGTACCATTAGAGTTAAATTTAAGACGATACACCCATTTAGAACCGAGAGCCTTTACACCTGGTGGTAAACGCGTAAGTGTCCATGTCTCATTAAGTTCTAAAGCATCAATCTCCATGCGCATAGCTTCTCGCCATTCAAGAATCTGAACAGCCTGCTTATAAGTTACAGGTTCATCGACCATAGTCACAGCCGCAAGAAACCGCTGATGGGAAGAACTGAAACTGTCACAAGATACATAGTGTGCTATAGGGTAGAAACAAGTACCTGAAGATGCTGGAGATGAAGCAGGCTTGAGTGAGACGGGAGTTTCATCGTGACGTGCAGAGTAAGTAACATATGGTTTTAGACGAGTAGACCTCTGGTTTTTGTCTATGACCGCGACCAAACGGTTCAATACCAAGATCAAAACCCGCAGAAGCATCACCAGAGCCCTCATCAGAAACATCAACAGGAAGATCAAGATGAACTGTGGATTCATCAACAGGAGACGGAGGAGAAAGCGAAGCGGGAGACGAATCCGGAGAGGGCAATACGATGCTCCTCCTGTCTATGACGTCGGGTGGTGTGACCTCATCAAGAAACTCGTCATCATCAAGAACCAGATCTAGCATAAGCGGAGTAGGAGGTGTCGAAGAAGATATTGGCTCCTTTGCAAACGGAAAAACTCCCTCATTAAAGATAACATCCCGGGAAACAAAAAAAATCTTGAGTTTCCATATCTTAGACTCGCCAATCTTTTTGAGTGTGAGGATAAACCATAAAGATACACTTGCATCCTCATTCTTCAAAATTTTCATGACGGGACGAATGGCGTTTGGCAAAGCACAAGCAGCCAAACACACGAAGATGAGCATATATGGGAGGAGTAGAGTGAAGAATCTCATACGGTGTCTTACCATTAAGTAATGGAGTAGGTGTACGATTTATTAGATACGCAGCGGCGAGGATACTTTCATCCCAAAACTTAGTGGGCAAGTCAGACTGAAAGAGAAGAAAACGCGCCATGTTGAGAATATGGCGATGTTTGCGTTCAACCCTACCGTTTTGTTGAGGAGTGTATACGTAAGAGGTTTGATGTTGAATGCCATGATCCTTGAAGAAAGAGCGTAGAGTCATAAAATCACTCCCATTGTCACTACGAATCACTTTTATCTTTTTACCAAACTGTTGCGAAGCCATAGCTACAAATTGCTTAAGGTGAGTTGCAACTTCACTTTTGGCTAGAAGAAGATAAGTCCATACAGCCAGAGAATGATCATCCACAATAGTTAGAAAATAGCAAGCTCCACAAGTAGAAGCAAGATTTTAAGGACCCCACACATCACAATGTATCAAAGAAAAAATATCTTCTTCTTTATTAGTACTATCAGGAAAAACTGATCTTGTTTGTTTAGCTTGAATACAAACTTCGCAAAAACCACTACTATCACTACTAGGAGGTGCAAGATCGGGATAACTAGAGAAAAAACTAGAAAGGATCTCCGAAGACGGATGCCCCAAACGCTCATGCCAGAGAGACTGTAGATGTCTTGACATGATGAGTCTTTGCGGAAACTGCCCCACAAAAATGATAAACTCTATCACTATCTTCACCGGCGCCAATCAGCATCTTTGAAGTGTGGTCCTGTATAGCACAAAATGCATCAGTGAATGATAGACAGGTTTTCATCCAAGGTATCAATCCCCTATGCAGTTGTAGTACAAAGGGTTATCAATCCAATCGGTTGTTTATTACTAGCAGGAAGGATATGATCAGAACAGTGCAAGTCAAGCCAAGCAATTAAGGGTTTTGATTTAACAATTCTAAAATAAATAAAAGGAAAGAATATAAACAAGAAACCACACGACCTAAGCACTCGATGCAAGCATTCGAGTAAAGGATTGGGTGGGGTGATCGAGTAAGCAAATGGGATATGAACAACTCGAGGTGTTACTCGATGCAGGTTATCGTGTACCTGATCGGGTAAGGGTTCGAGTAATGAAAGAAGATGTAAACAATTAAAATACGAAAGCTTATAAGGATGGGGTAATCGAATCCTAAGTATTCTTGACCAGTACAGATGCCTTACATGCCTCAAGCAAATATTTCCTAGACAATGAATTTCTAAAATCTTGTTAACACACTCTCGCACTAGAAACAATCAACCTTGATCACTCCCCTACCCAACTCTCGTTGGAGAAACATGACCAAGCATGCATTAAGATCCGATTCGTTATTGTCAGTAAACCCCTTACTCATCTAATCTCTTAGGCTAAGTGAGTAAACCTCTAGCATTGGTTGATTCAAGCATCTCATCTACACCTCTCGGTGGTAAAACACCTTAGATCTAATCTCAACATCTCGGTCTGTTGACAGCATTAAGAACAACAACCTAGAAGGAAATCTATCAAATACATACAATCAAACTAAGGCATCCTAACCGATCAAGAACACAAAATCATCTATCCCATCCCTAGAAACTTTACTACACTACTCGGACAAAATAACAAGAAACATAACAACAAATGAGAATGAAAATTGTATTATAATAAACGGTAGAGTAGAGTAAAAAGAATACAAGATAGAAATCTAAGAAATGATAAAAAGTTATGAAATAAAATGTAAAACTAAAGGGAAAAGTGTTTGAGTCGCTCAGTTCTCTCACAAAAGCTCTCTGGTTTGAGGGTCTGCGGCGTGCTCGTTTGCGAGCTAGGAGAGGAAGGGTTTATATATGGAAACCCCTTTGACCTAGCTTCCCAGACCTGCCCGATGGTCTACTCAATGGGGTACACGAGGGTGAAGTCAGGTTACTCCTCGGGTAGATCTTTAGGTCGTTCTTCCGGCTCTTGGATCTTCCTCGATCGTGTTGGGGTTCGGACTTGTTCTTCCAGCTCGATGGCTCCTTCGGGTACATGCTCGGGTTTATCTTTGTTTTTCCCCATTTTAGGCTCTTTAGCACATGTTTTCATCCAAAACATGCAAATGCAAAAATGCAATACCCTAAATAGTCTAAAAGTGAAGTCCTACAGTTAATGACCTAAAAATGCTAAGTTAGAGGTATGAACAATGCAAAATATGGACAAAAAAGGATGCTAAAAACATGTAAGTTAGAGATTTATCAGTGAACACAACATAACAAGATAGTTCACGTAAAAATCGCGCCAAAGAGATGAGAGTGCAAGAAAGATTGGGAACATAGAGGACACGGTTAAGTTGAACGTGATCACCAAGGAGCATTGCCCCTTCTTTAGTAGCGAATGTGTGTTTCCCATTAGGAAGAACAATAACGCTACGAGGAATATCATGAATCTCCACAAGTAGCTCATCATCACCGTTCATGTGATGAGATGCTCCAGAGTCAAGCAAAAATTCAACATAAGTAGACTTACCAGAAAGTTTGTCATTACTAGTTGATTTATCGGATTTCAACAAGTTCACAATTGCAGACAATGTCTCTTTACTCACACCAGGAATATCCAAGAGGTCATCAGCAGGAGATACGTGAGCTTGAGCATTGTTCGCGCAGTAAGAAGAAGAAGACGAACGACCACGACCACGTCCTCTGTACGAACCACGACCCCGACAACGAGTAGACTCGTTACGAAAACCACCACGAGAGTCACCATGCTTCTCAATCCACCAATCAGGTAATCCATGAATTTTAAAGCATGTCTCAACCGAGTGATTAGTGTGGCCACAATGAGTACATGGTCCTTGATTTAGGCGAGTAACAGATGCAATAGCATTCACACCAGATTTTACAGCAAAACCAATAGCATCAATGTGTTCTTCCTTAGATCGTGCAACAATGAGATGTCGTTCTTCAGCAATAACTTCGGAATAAACATGATCCAGCGTCACGTCGGTATCACGGTTAAGATGACTAAGTATGTTGGTACGCGTAGTACCAAACCAAGAAGCATCAAGACCCATGAGAAATTGATGGATATGCTCAAGATCGCGACAAACTTGTTGCTTGAGACGTTGAGGACATGTCGGAGAGCTACAACAACAGTCAAGAAAGGGCTCAAAATCGTCGAGATCATCCCACACCACTTTGAGCTTCCCGAAATAGTCAGCAACGGTTTGTCCATCTTGAGCACAACGAGCGATGGAAGACTTAATTTGATGAACACGTGAAGTGTTACCAATAGAATATTGAACACGCAAGGTATCCCAAGAACCTTTGCGTTGTCAACAAAAGAGATCACATTCTGGACTTGAGGATCTAAACTCACATAGAGCCAGCCACAAAGCATCGAGTTGACTTGTATCCACCGTTGATAGTCCGGGGAATCATGAGAGGGTTTGAGAAGCGCGCCATCAACTAAACCAAGTTTGTGCTTTGCAGCAAGATTGTTACGCGCAATCTTGGCCCACTTCTCATAATTCTCTCCGTTGAGAAGAAACGGAGTAAGAACATGATGTGGCTCAGGGCCAGTCCTAGGGTTAAGGAGGCCTAAAGCATTTTTTAATATGGTATTTTATAAATATACATTAACCATCCGTATATGATACATACAATAGAAAAAATACAAAAACTGCCAATGAGGGGATTCGAACCCACCACTTGATGCTTAATCTAAGTACCAGATAACCAACTGAGCTAAGAAATATTTTGTCAAATAGTCCAAATATTTTGTATTTATTGGGTGGCCTAAAGCAGATGCTTTAGCTGCTTTAGGGGTGGACCGGGCCTGATGTGGCTGATCATTAGAAGCTAGGTAGTATGGAGACCATGTGATAGACTCTTTAGTAGTAGTAGTAGTAGTAGTAGAAAGAGCAGAAGCAGTATCACCAGACATGGTTTAGTAGTAGAATCGAACAAAAAAAAAAAATTTGTGTTCTTGAGAAAAAAAAACAAGCGGCAGAAGATTTTAGGAATTTAGGGTTTCTTAGTTTATGGCTCTGATACCATGTGAATCCCAGAAAAGTATGTGTATATTATTGATAAACATAAGATATATAGGTACAATAGACGTGATCCCCAAGTAGAGTATATTAAACAATAGGAAACTATCCTTTATCCTAACAATATGCATCCTTTAATACTTACATCATGTAGCGTCCGGCCAAAGAAGATCTGTTTCACGTAACACACAATAGATGGATAGGATAACCTGATTTGGCTATTCAACGACAAGGGGATAGGCGGTTCGACTATGATCTTCAGGCTTGGTTTCAAACAAGACAATGAGATTTTTTTTCCTCTTAATGTAATTTAAATTCTGTTCGTTTGTTCAAACAACCGCTGTGCACTAGTTATAAAACATCTATTTTTCTTTGAATATAATTTAACATTAGATTTTTAAAAAAAAAAAAAGATAACCTGATTTGGCTAACACCAGTCATCTAACAAATAATAACCAATAGACAAACAATCAACAATCGGACAACATAGCCGCTAAGTTATTAATAAACGGGTAGGATAACGGTTTATATTTACCGGAAAATGGGAATCATACTGGGTCTATATATTTTGAACATCACATGGTAGTTATATAATCAAAAGTCAAGCAAGCAATATTCATGAATTCATCACATTTGACCAAGTATAAATATATAAACCTCAAGCATAATTTTACTATAATATATAACAGCCTAAATAATTTGAACCTAAACGTGTGCTACTTTCACATGTCCGAGAACTTACCTTCGCCTTACTTCCGGGATAACAACTACTTAAACCATCCCTATTGAACACAATCCGGCCAAGCTTTCTCTAACTCTTCAGGCCGACTACACAACTTTGAAAAATACTCTAGAAATAATATAAGATAATAAGAATAAGGTCGGAACTAACTTACCGGATTCCCGGCTACGACTCTCGGCCAACAATTCTACCCGACTCGTCCTCCAACGAACTAAACAGTTTAAAGAAAAATTTCTAATGGATTTTGGTGTGAGGAACTTGAACTTGAACATGAAATCTAATTTCACTGCTTTTCAAAACCAGCAGACTCTCCTCTCTAAAAAGGTTCTTTTTAAAAAAGGTTCCACAAAAAAAATCTTAATTAGTTCATTGCTTGTAAACATAGAAACAACTGTTCACAATTAACAAAATTTCTAACTTCAGAAGGAATTTTGTTAGTCCTTGTAGTTAATTTATGTTCTCCCAAATACTAATTATCTTTATAAAAAAAAATTGTATGATATAATGTCAGTTATAAAATAAGATATAAATGTCTTAATTGTTTATATGGTTAGACGCATTATATATATACATTGTCTAGTTATCTTTCCTAGAAAGGAAACTAGTTTTGAAGGATTGTACATTTCATTAGCTTTCTTAGGATAGAATCATTTCATGTTTTGAAAGTGACATACTGACATTGATCGTATATCATCTGTGAGTGGTCCGGTGTTAACTTGTACTACCTTTGTTCTTAATCAGCATTCTTTTTCCAATTTATAATATCGTTAATTAAGAATTTATATATGTTTTTTTTAACAACAATTTATATATGTTGAAATACTTAATTTATTAATCTCTTTAAAGTGTATAGTTGTCTAAACCTTTTTTAAAAACTCTCACGGTTCCAAAGCCACCATAATGTTGGTGAGAAGAAATGTGAAATATGTGCATACATACTTCTAATTTCTTCTTACAACCATTCTTCATTTAATCTGGCACGATCTCGAACGCCAATACCATTGAACATTGTTTATTTTGCATCTGACCCCCTTTGATCATTGATTTATTGTCTCATCCCAAAACTGATATCTTCAATAAAGCTAATTGATCTTCGACATTTCTTCAATTTTCCTCGGCAACATAATATGTCCGTTGATCAAAATTACATACCTTGCTTAAAATAGATAACCACTAGATAATTATTTGATTGTTTCCTTCAACTATACCTCCAATAATTATCTCAATAGCCTTAACTGCCTGATAGTCTGATTCTTGACTTTTCGAAAATAAGATAGCCGGTCTAATTCATTAACTTTATAATTCTTGACGTCCTTTTTGGTCTCTTTGTATCTCCATTAGTTTGGGCAAGTCTTGTTTACCCGTGGTTCTAACCACTTTCCATATATATCCCAAACATTTACTAAAGACTTGGTTGGATCTCTCCTTACAGAACCTTCCCGTCTGTTTACTAGTCATAATAAACATGGACATGATTTAACAAGTAGTACAAATATATATAGTTCTGAAAATCAAAATAAGAAACTAATAGTTGATTAGCAAATATTACATGAATAAAAGATTAAAACAATTTATAAATCGTCTAGATCATAACTTTTTGACCAACAAATTTTGTAACTTTAGCACATTATATAATCCTTTCGAGTTGTCAAGTATTATATACATCGGTTTGGGAGGAAAGAGAGGATTTTGGCTTTCACTTAAGTCTTCCAAGTGGAAGAGAAGGTTTGGTTTTAACCTGGACTAATAGGCTCTTAAGAGGAAAATGAGGTTTCACGTAAACCGGCATAAATTAAACTGGGAGCCGCCTAAAAATTTTAAGCTCTTTTGTTTCTAAGTTCTTTAAGGCAATATAAAAACGTGAGTTCTCATTGAAATGTAAAATATACATTAATTCCACTAATTGTAATAATTAGGTATCGGAAAGAAAATGGAAAACTTAAATCTACGGAGAGTTTGGTACCTTCCAATATATAGAGAAACAAATGGAAGTCTATGTCTCTATGATTGGACAGGTGATGCCCAAACATGCATATTTAGAAATATGATGCAAAGGATAGCAAAGCATGATAAACAGACAAAAAACTTTAGTTACCATAATTGGGTGTAATCGGATGAAATATAGAAAGAAGCTCTAAAACTCGTTTTTTATATGCTCGAAATAGGTTCCTAGCGCGAATGCTGCCGTGGATGATGAGTTGTTCACAGTTTTAAGAAGTCTTTAGCAGAGGAAGTTAGAGGAAAGGCCTGACGGGAGAAGTTACACATCCACGACTATTTTCTCAATTCTTAGTTCTTAGAGCCGAATTGTATTTAAAACGACAAAATAAAAGAACTAGAACGTATATCTCACTTTTATTTAAGTGTTCGTGTCATATAATCAGTTTTCATAACATAATTATCATTGGAAAAGCAAAAAAAAAGAAAGTAACTAAAGCTGCACTGGTTATCATAAAGATAGCAAAACGCTCTTAAAATCTCGTAAAATCTATGGAGGGATTAAGTGGTGCGATAAAAAACAAAAACAAAAATTTGGTAACATTTAAGATCTAAATAACTATCTTATAAAGCAAAATAAGAAATTGCCATAAGAAAACTAGACAAAACTGGTAGCCCTAATTCTTTACTTGCTCCGTTTGTGTTTCCGGTCATGTTTATTGGCGGGCCGTAAAGCTTGGTGCATTCACTCACACATCCGTCTTTGTCACCGTAACAGTTGCTGGGACTTGCAATGCAGCAAAAGCAGTAGTGTATATCGGTGCATATTCCTCGGTAACACGTTATGTTACGTAGGCTTATCTTGTTATCTTCGATAGCCTCCACGTTTCTACCTAAAAAACAAACAGTGATTAGACATGATTATAATATAAAGATGGTACGTAGTAATTATGAGCAAAAGCAAAACTTATAAAGATACTAACATTCATGCACACCAAAGAGGGAAACGAAAATTATGCAAAGTATAGCAAAGCGTGCTACAGACATTGTGAACGATTCTTTGGTTAAACAAGTTTTTTTCTTTTCTTTTTTATTGTTTGCTGTGAGATTGTCAAAAGCCCTTGCTACGATAATTCTCTATTCCTGTGCTGCTGTGCATGTATATACATATAGTAATCTCACCAAAATGTAACATACTCATTCCGTTAAGGCATATATAGTAAAGAAATTGGACAATTAAAATCTATGGAGAGTTTGATAATTTACAATATTTAGAAAAGAAAATGTAAGTCTACCCAAAAGGGCAAAAGAAAATATTAGTACACATGTGTTCGTAGTTTGTTATGAACGTAAGAATGTGTGTGTTATTGATAGATGTACAAAAGTATTTATACAAGAGAGATCCTAAGTTGTAGGGATATGATCTGATCCTATACATTATATAGATTACAACAATATGTATGTACAACCATTCCAATCCACGTACTAAGAGATCATCGTGATTATGTACACTATGTAAGGATACAATGTATATAGATTACTTAGGGAAACAATGTATAACATACATATTGTTGTAAAACAATGTAAGCACTAAGAGATCATCGTGATTATGTACAACCATTCCAATCCACGTCACAGTAAGCAGTTAGACGGAGATCAGAGTCGGCGTGAAGTAGAATGCCCTGACCAGGAGAACCCTTGAGATAATGGACAGTACGCAACGCAGCTTCCCAATGAGCCTGACGAGGAGACTTCATGCACTGAGACAAGATGTGGACCGTATAACACAGTTATGGTCGAGTAAAAGTTAGATAAATCAGATGACCAACCAAGCGGCAATAAGTTTTCGGGTTATCAATGAAAGGACTAGTTTTCGGGTTATCACGAAGAAGTTTGTGATTGAGTTCAATAGGAGTAGAAATCGGCTTAGACCCAAGAAGACCAGTTTCCGCAATGATGTCCAAAGCATATTTGCGTTGAGAAATAAAAAATACCTTCGTTATTGCGGGCAACCTCAATGCCAAGAAAGTACTTGAGCTTCCCTAAGTCTTTCATGTGAAAGCATTGACCTAGATAGTTCTTAAAACGTTGCATCGTAGAGAGATCATTACTAGCAACAATGAAATCATCTACATAAATCAAAATATGCAGAATAGTGAGTATCAGCTTTGCTCTGTTTGAAACCATACTTCTTCAAAGCATCACTCAGCATAGCAAACCAACAGCGGGGTGCCTGTTTAAGCCCATAGATGGATTTACGCAAACGGCAAACCTTGGAAGGATCAGAACTTTCAAACCCAGCGGGAAAATTCATATAAACTTCTTCATGTAAGTCACCATGTAAAAAAAGCGTTGTGAACATCCATTTGTTGTACTTCCCATTTCTTAGCTGCAGCAATCTCGAGAAGCATCAGTACAGAGTGGGTTTTGCAACTAGAGCAAATGTATCAGTGTAGTCGAGACCCAGAAGGTAATGGGTTACTCCTACAGCACGTCCTTGTACAATGCTCAAGGCTCTAGGCTGAGTAGTAGGAGAACAAGATAGTGAGGAATTGTCCATACGTAAAATCAGAATTATTGATACGGGCCGAGTGGTAAGGCGGGGGACTGCAAATCCTTTTTCCCCAGTTCAAATCCGGGTACGCTGATGATTCCCAAGAGCGACTAAACGTGATTTGTAGCGAGCAATCTTCCCATTTGAATGATGCTTTATTTTGTAGACCCATTTGCTACCAATCATCTTTTTACCTGGAAGGAGTGTAGTCTCATCCCAAGTATGTTGTAATCCAAGTGCAGAATACACATCAGTCATAGAATCATTCCAAACATTATCCTCAACAGCTTCTTTAAAACAAGTACGCTCAACCGCCGAGGTAACAGCAGCTATAAAATCCCTGTGACCTGGAGAAAAAATCAGTTCGAGGAAGATAATCGACAATAGGGTAAGGAGTGGTATCTGAGACCAAAGTAGGAGGACCAAGAGTAGGAGACAGAGGAGTGAGAGGGGGAGAAGCAAGGAGGTGCGAGGTCTTGACAACAAAGTTCTTGAGTAACATAGAAGGTTGTTTCACACGATGACCACTTCCTAGCAACTCTGTAGACCAGGAGAAGAGACGTCGGGTTGTGATGAAGACAAATTCTCGGTACGAGGAGATGTACTAGGAGACGGTGTAGTTGGAGATGATGGTGTGTCGGACGTCTCAGTCACCAAAGACGGTGTATTCAAAGGATGAGGAGTACTAGGAGAGGAGTTAGTATCCATCACTGCAGCCGGAGAAGAAGATGGAGAATGGTCAGCAGAGACCGGAGCAGGAACGACCTCGGGTGGGACCGAAACCACCGGAGCGTCACGAGAACAAGGTAGAGGCAAGGACGACACTGGTGGAGTGAGTGGTAGTAGCCAATCATCAATAGTTAAATCCGGTTGATAAACAGCAGGTGTACTCCGGCTTCGGGTGTTTTACCACCTAACCTTGTTTGTCGACTGAAGAAATCCATCTATGGATTGAAACAAGCTTCTCGACAATGGTATAAGTGTTTCTCTTCTGTTCTCTTGAACAATGGATTTACTCAGACTCCTTCTGAGAATACTTTATTTGTCAAAATGATTGATTCTTCTTTCATAGCACTTTTAGTCTATGTAGATGACATCATGATTGCAAGTAATAGTGATGTAGAGGTCCTCTCTGTTAAGGCGATACTCGCGCAGGCTTTTAAAATCAAGGATTTAGGACCGGCAAGATTCTTTTTAGGGCTCGAGATAGCTTGAAATTCTGCTGGAATATCTGTCAGCCAGCGAAAGTATTGCTTGAATCTCCTCAGTAACACTGGTTATTTAGGTTGCAAGCCTAAGAATGTTCCCATGGATCCTACTAAGGTGTTATTCAAAGACACTGGTGTTCTTCTTCCTGCAGCTGAGATTAATTCTTACAGAGCATTGATTGGAAGTCTCCTGTACTTAACCATCACTCGACCTGATATCACTTTTGCAGTTAACAAACTAAGCCAGTATCTCTCATGTCCTACGGATGCACATTTACATGCTGCTCAACACGTTCTCAAATATCTCAAAGGGAATCCAGGACAAGGTTTGTTTTACTCTGCTCACGATGATCTTGGTTTGACTGCATTCTCTGATGCAGACTGGGGTACTTGTCACGATACTCGACGCTCTGTCACAGGCATGTGCATTTTCTTAGGCTCTTCACTTATTACTTGGAAGTCTAAGAAGCAGAAGATTGTTAGTAGTAGCAGTACAGAGTCAGAATACAGGGCAGTGGCTATAGCTTCTGATGAGTTAGTCTGGTTAACACAGCTATTGCGGGCTTTTCATGTTCCGATACATGGACCAGCTAGGCTCTATTGTGATAATAAGTCCGCCACTCACATTGCGAACAATCCGGTCTTCCATGAACGCATTAAGCATATGGAGATTGACTTGCATCGTACGAGAGATCGGGTGCTTGCTGGTGTTCAACAAGTGCAACACGTTTCGACTGGGAACCAACTTGCCGATATCCTCACTAAACCTCTGCAGGCTGGTCCTTTTCACTCTGTTCTTGACAGAATGTCAGTTTCAAGTATTTTCCTTCCATCATCTGATTCCGGTTCAATGCCGGGTGAAACCCATATCCAACATGTGAGATTCAATTTGTTCAAGGGATTTTGAGAGGAGCGGAGGAGGAAGGGTAGGGTTTCGGAGCCGGTGACGAAGTAGGTTGGAAGCGAAGGCGACGATGTTCAAGCTGCTGCTAGCACAACAATTCAGTTTTAGGACAAAGGCGAGTAAATCTAGTTCTATCATCACTCGAATTAGCTTAGATTGAGAGATTAGGGCTCATTGGTTTGAATTTGTTTAGTTATGATTTGGACAATGTTTCTTTTTTTTCTGATGGTTTCTTTTTGCGGATTTTGTTTGCTCTATCTCTGATTGATATTAGGATTATTAGCTCTGCTAAAATTAGGATTCTTAGAGGGATATGGAGTTTTCCAGCTTTTCAAGTGGGAAATGTGGTTTAGGGTTTGAATTAGTTTAGTCAATAAGCATATAAAAGATTGAGAGATTGAATTTTGTTGCGGCTGTGTGAAGATTGTTTCTGTTTTGATGATGCTTCCCTTTTGGAAGCTCTGTTAAAATTAGGATTCTGTTCGGGTAAAGAGGACATTGGAGTTTTCCATCTTTTCTTGTGGAACAAATGTTTTTTTTGCATTTAGCTCACGTCGATTTATTCTTTCTGTTCTAAATATGCGGGTTTTTTAGTTTGAAACGGTTCGTGTTTTGCTGTAAAAGGCATCGCTTCAAAGGTTGAACCAAATAACACTGAAGCAAGAGGTAAGAAACCACTGCGATTTGGACAACTTGTCTGTTTACGTCTTTCTTCCACAGTTTATCTCTATGGTATATACCAGTCAGTTTTCTTAGTAACACTTGACGCACAGGGTTATAGTACAGTATTTGATTATACGAAACAATAACTTGACGTTGATTTTGGTTTCTGTGTAGAGTGCCATGGAACTGGTGAACCAAACACTGAGCCGCAGGTGAGTTAATCAAAACAACCCTGTGAAGGTCTTGTGATGCCTGTGAGGGCAATAAAAACGTGTAAATGAGGTTCATGTTTTATACACAGACACATTTTACTTAAAACGATATGTTGAATTGTTTATTATGAATACAAATGTACAACTTCTTCCGTATATCAGTTTGAAGTATGATCTTTGCATTTCTCTTGTTTCAAAGAAGATATAGGTTTTATATTGTTTAAACATAAATTAGTTTGGAGACTGATGAGAGATTATATAGCAAAGTTCGTTTCTGCAAGATTATTTCTCAGTCTCACAGAGGTTATATATGCATGATAGTATATTTGATTTTGAAATGTTTAAGATATAAGTATATTCTTTTTTAGGACTCTCTTTACATATGTTTCAGAAACAACTAAGGGAGGCATCAACTAGGTCTGATGTGAGCTTGTGATTGCATCTCATGGATGGAGGTTTGATCCGTGAGGAAGCAACAATATATACGGTTAGTTCTGTAGTCTTTTTAGTAGTTTAGTTTGTTTTTCTTTGTTGAGGCTTAATATCGTTTGGAATCTTCTGGTGCCTTATTTATTTTTAGAGATGCTTGATTGGATTGAATCTAATGTGGTATACAAATATAGTCTCCTTATTTATTAGCTTAGCTCTCTCTGTCTCTGTCCTTGAGATGATGTCTTTGTTGCTAGTGAGCTTTGTTCTGAGTCTGAAGTATCTAATATAAAACTTAAAACAGTTGATAAAAGGGGAAAATACTACATTGTCTCGTTTCTACCACGCTTATCTAAGGGATTCGAGTCTATATACCAGTCAAAGTGTCCCAATAACTTTTAGCTCTGCAGCAAGCCTTTGAATTAATCATGCGGTCTCTCTTTGCTTTGGTATGCACTCTTCTTATTACAGAATATGGACTCCGATTGTATGCTTTGGCCTCGCAAGGATGTTACTTAGCTAAGATGATGTTTCTGTTGCTAGTGAGCTTTTTTTGTTCGGAATCTGAAGTGTCTAATATGATTCTGATGTCTGAAAGACAATTGGTAGATGTGATAAATACTACATTGTCTTGTTTGAGACTTAAGGGAACATGATTATTCTGAAATGTCTCTTCATAAATCTGTTAAGACTTATTCTTTCTACTGAACCTTTCTTTCAATTCCCTCGATTAAGGAACCTGGTAATGGAGCGGTTTTTCTGACACAAGTCCCTGAAAGGAAGGAAGCAATCAATCATAAAAGATCAAAGTGACAGAGAAGATGACCGATGGGAAGATCCCTCCAGGCTCATTGGCAGGAACAAACCGGGAGACATAAGTAAATCTACAAACACCAAAACGAGGTGCATCACTTTTCGTTTAGAGATTATAGCAAAGCTTCTGCAAGATTATGTATCAGTCTCACAGAGAATTTGATGTTTGAAAGGTTTAAGAGAGACTCTAGAAGACTCTCTACCTCAATTCCAAACTATTTTTTAATGTGCAATGATCTAACACCTCCAGTTTTGATCAGCCAGATTTAGTGTTTTCCTCTCGAAACAGATTTAGATGTTGTAGCTCGAACCAAGGAGTTATGATCCCAAAGGAAAGTGTACATTTCTAAAGGCACAACACACAGAACACCTTTCGAATCAAATGCCTCGTAGTAGTTGGGAATTTATTACACTAAAGCTTCTCCACGAGCATATGCAGTGGATTTATAAAAATAGATTTTGGTGTTTGAAAGGTTTAATAGAAAAGGATAGATTCTATGGACTCAAACCCAATACCAGACTCAGACTGATATCTCTAACAATCCCACTTTTGTTTAGCCAGCTTGAAAATTCTTCGTTCNTGTGTAATGATCTAACACCACAGCCAGATTTAGTGTTTTCCTCTCGAAACAGATTTAGATCTTGTAGCTAGAACCAAGGAGTTATGATCCCAAAGGAAAGTGTACATTTCTAAAGGCACAACACACAGAACACCTTTCGATCAAATGCCTCGTAGTAGTTGGGAAATTTATGCAGTGGATTTATAAAAATAGATTTTGGTGTTTGAAAGGTTTAATAGACTCAAACCCAATACCAGACTGATATCTCTAACAATCCCACTTTTGTTTAGCCAGCTTGAAAATTCTTTGTTCGTCGACATCAAAGATTCTGACGAAGTTAGGTCGACCAAAGCAGAGAGAGGTGCTCAAAGGGACACAGAAAGCTTCAGTGTTGGTGAGGTAAATGCTTTGATCTATGAGGCCTGGAGTGTAAACAGCGTTTCCTTGTTCGTCTATCTTGAACACCATTATTGCTTCTGTTTTCTTTCTCGGAACACCTTTGATGATCTCTGCGGTCTTCTTGTACGACTTAACGATGAAAGTTTCAGTGGTAGTAACTGACTCCACTAGGTGTTCGGTTGTGTAGCACGAATCCAAAAGGTCTCGTTTTGTCTCGGACAGCTTGGGAAGGTTTTGAAACCCCAAGCTCTGCAACTTGGGGTTGTTGCTAGGGTTGTGGAGATCCCATGATCCTACGAGGTGGCCTCCAGAGCCGGCTATGCGAAACATGTTATCTTGGAATACATGACAGGGGAGGAGAAGAAGCATGGGTCTGTCATTCTGATGTTGACCCACTCGGAGTTCCTTCGAGCCGGTCTGCAGAAGCTCAGCTGAGGTCCCAGGAACTTGACAGCCACAACACAGTCCTCTTCTTGGGGAGAAGAAGAAGACATGGCCACGTTGGTGACATATTGGGTTTGGCAATGAGGCAGAGTTACAAGAGGAGGAAGCATAATGCGTTTCGGATCTGTTTCACTGTTTATATTCATTTCTCGGAGACGCAACACGCCGTCCTTCAAAGTAGGTAGCCATCCACAGGGTGATCCTATCGTTCCCATTTCCTTTTTCATCCACAGGATAACCTTTCTATCGTTCTCACTTACCTCTTCGCGCTCTTTGAAAGAAGAAATGGTTCGAAGGAAACCACCAGTCCTCACAGTCGTGGAAAATCCGCGATTACCTCCGCATGGATCAGCGCAGATCAAGACACAAGAATGAGAATGAATTGGCAAAGACAAAGATGAGATGCCATCAGAAAGATGAGGAGAGGATCTCACCATAAAGGTTTCCGAAAGCAGAGCTTCGAGGGCTGATTGAGAAGCAAAGACATGAATAATGTTCTTCTTAATGGGAAGCAAGATAGAAGAGAAAACAATAAAAACTAATTGAAGAATTGGTGATCTTCTCAACCTAAAAAAAAACCATTCATAACTTGCTCACCAAGTTTCCCATCTCCAATATATATATTAATTGCGGTCTTTGTGAATTATTTACATTTACTATACAAGTCCTTTTCTGGAGTGGGTTATTCCACCATACCAATAATTCTCATTAAGTTTCCAAATTCTCTCATTAAGTTTCCAAACATTTCCCTTTTCCAAAAACTACTCCGTAAATAAAGTGACGAACACCCTATCTACGGAGATCTCGACCCTCTTTTTTCACATTCAGAAGATGGGTAGCATTACAAGAAATTCTGTTGAATATGGAACTGAATGGTTTATCATATGCTAGGTTAAAACTTGGGTAGTTGATGGTCATTGTGAATTTTTCATTCAACGGAGAAATTTTGGCGGCTTAACATTTAAAGTGCTTAATTTGTTTGATGCATGTTTGAATCTTGCTAGAGATTTATAATTTAAAAAAAAAAAAAAAAAAATAATACATATAGTGAATGATCATTATTACTTGTTGTATACGTCTGACATATATATACGTCAAATAAATCTTTACCATATCGATATCTCTCTCTTGGTTTGGAAAAAAATTACTCGATCCATCATGTGATCCAGCAAGATGCACGTCGTAGTCACTCAGTTACTTCTTGTCCAACACCATATCATGGGTTGAATTTTAATTAACAGCTTTCAAGTTTGATATTTGACAACACTGACACAAATTAGAGACCATCGGCTTCAAGTTATGTACTATGTAAATCTCATCTTACAATTAAATGAATTAATAAAGGCCTGTACTCTTAGGCTTTACCACGTAAGGATTATGGTGTAAATATAGTATTATATTATATATATATATATATATAACTACGAATTTGAATAAGTTTGTAGTAGATTTGAATGTTTCTTTTCGTCAAGAATTATTGAGAATGGAAGATTAGCATGTGACCTATGCTTTTAAAAATATTTATAGTCAAGATATACCACAGCGAAATCTAGACTAATCCCGAAAACTTACGGGAAATCATGTAAAACATCCACAATTTTCAACATGATTAAAATCGTAGTGAAAATAATCTAACTCTATATACATGATATATCTTTCAACTCATATATACGTAACACAATGAGTTGGTCTGACGCAATTTTTAAATATGAAAAAAAACTCTCAACGTTGTTTTTGTTAATGATCTATATACTCATAGAATACAACATCGACGACAACTTACGAGTCTAGATTCCTTTGTTAACGGTTAAATATGAAAATTCCTTTGTTTGATTTCACTAAAGAAACATTATCGTATCTGTATTGAAACTATTTAATGTCCCATGCAGTTCCCAAGACCATTTAATAATGTGTTACATACACAGCTTTGTGAACTGCGGACCACTCTATATATAGACCATAGTAAGAGTAAAACACCACATTTTTGTGAACATGAGAATACTCCCTCATGAGAAGCTAGTAATTCAGACGAAGTTATGCATGAAATCTAATTTCACTGCTTTTCAAAACCAGCAGACTCCTCTCTAAAAAGGTTCTTTTAAAAAAAGGTTCCACAAGAAATCTTAATTAGTTCATTGCTTGTAAACATAGAAACAACTGTTCACAATTAACAAAATTTCTAACTTCAGTACGTAGGAATTTTGATAGTCCTTGTAGATTCTGTTCTCCCAATACTAATTATCTTTGGAAAAAATAAAAAATTGTATGATGTAATGTCAGTTATAAAATAAGACATATATGTCGCTTAATTGTTTTTGTTTATATGGTTAGACGCATTATATATATACATTGTCTAGTTATCTTTCTTAGAAAGGAAACTAGTTTTGAAGGATTGTACATTAATTTCATTAGCTTTCTTATGATAGAATCATTTCATCTTTTGAAAGTGACGTTGATCGTATATCATCTGTGAGTGGTCCGGTGTTGTACTACCTTTGTTCTTAATCAGCGTTCGTTTTCCAATTTATAATATTTTTAATTAAGAATTTATATATGTTGAAATACTTAATTTATTAATCTCTTTAAAGTGTATAGTTGTCTAAACCTTTTTGAAAAGCTCTCACGGTTCCAAAGCCACCATAATGTTGGTGAGAAAAAAAATTAAATATTAGGTTGTACTAGGTTAGACCCGTGCTACGCCGCGGGATACGTTTTATAACTATTTTTAGATATATTGAATTATTGAAAATATAATTTTTAAAAAAATTGAATTAACTGTAAAAACTATGGTTTATACAATGATAAAATAGAAAATACATTAATAAAATAAAAATAGAGAAAACTCAAATTTAAGATGACTTATAAATATTTGAACAATTCTTGGGCTCACTCTTAAGGTGAACCCATATGTTCACCTCTCCTTGTTTTAACCAATGAAAATCTGATATGTCATAATACATTTAACAACTTATTCATTCTCCTTATAAAATAAACAAAATCTATATACATTATTATAAAATTAAAAACTCAAATTGCTCTTTCATGAACCTAAAACCGATATATAATTTTATTCGACTTCTATAAATCTACTTCTATAAAAGTTCAGGTACATAAACAATTAATCTACAAAACATAATTTGACGAAAATAAATAAATTAAACACCAGTAAAATTTGCTTTTCTTTATTAAAGTTGGATGGAGTTATCGTCGCACCTAGCGACAAAGGAGCCTGGTCCAATCCCACCCCTAAAATGGGGATCAAATTTTCATATGTGTCTGGTCTAATGATCGTTGGTTCAGGAACGATTAATGGTCGTGGTTTAACTTTTTGGGAGGTGACAATTTGATATATCACAATATTTACTCGTTTTATAATTCATTGTAACAAAATCGTAGTTTTTTTCAGTTAAATTTGAAAGCTTCTCAACGATCTACCGTGAGTATCAATACAATAAAAGAAGAATGCGTTGCATTCCTGGTGTGACACATCAGCCTCAACATTGAAGCTGGTGTTGACACCTCAGTAAAAACCTATAACCAATCAAATTATAACATTAATACACATCAGCTGGTTTTAGTCTTATGCTTGATTTCTTCTTCTTCGTCACCGTTTAGATGAAATTGAGAGATGCAGCTTAATCTCTTCCCATTCAGTTTTGGGTAATCCATTTCTCTTATCTAAACGAACTTGGTTATGGTGCTGAATTCGACAGCTCTAGGGTTTTCTTCTTTCTCCCTTTCTTATTATCTCAGGGTAGTGATGGGATGGATTTGTCTAAGGTTGGTGAAAAATTCCTCGGCTCTGTTAAATCTGTTACGTAGCTTGGTCTCTTACCTTCTGCTTCTTTCTCTGATCATCCTGAGGTAATTTCTAATTCATAACATCAATGGAGTTTGTTTTTAGGAGAACTGAAATTATTTTAAGTGTGGAGATTAAAAAATCCATCTTTTAGTAAATTCTTGCATGTGTTGCAGTCTTGCCACTATGTAAGCATTAATTTTTAAATCTCCATTTAGCTTTCTCGACAAAGCAACGAAATTGTCATCTCTACTACCATTTCTCCGACTTGAGAATTGAGAGATGGATGATAAACTCCGATTTGTTAACTTTTTTTTTTTTATAGTTCTCAGTCACTCTCGTCGTCCTCAATACTTGTGTTAAACTTCAATCATCCTCTATCTATTCATTCTCATTTCCTAGATTTTTAGTACAATAGCTTGATCCAGAATATTAGATATGATGTGATTTGTTTAAACATTGTTATGGTATGTTACAATTGAGGTTCTTTAAGGGTTTATGATTAGGGTAAATTCAAAAACTGGGTTTACAAGAAGAGAAAACTGGGTTCCAAGTAGCCTCATTGGTATTGCTTTGGGTCTTTATCTATTATGTTTTAAGATAAACCAAAAACTGGGCTTATCTGTTGACATTAAAGAGTAACTAACATTTCGAATGCTGGTCCATTGTCATTTTTCTCAATTGTTAATTGCATATGTGTGTTTAGCACTTGACTTGTTTTACATGTTGGTCCTATTTCTCTGGCTATTTTCCCTCCAAAAAATCATGATTTCTTACTTATGCTTATATTTTGTCCTTATACAGCATTACCGTGAGAACATGATGATGTGGGTATTTGGCTATGGCTCTCTTGTGTGGAACTAATGATTTCACTATGATGAGAAAGTGTTAGGGTTCATCAAGAGATATAAACGTGTCTATGACTTTGGTAACTCTATAGTCTTTGGTTAACGCTTTCACTATGAAGCCGCAATACAAGTCACAAACCAAACCATAAGTGTTTAATTAACCAAACCGTAAGTGTTTAATCTGAGTTTAGTCTAGAGCATAGTGTTTAATGTCTGGTAGATATCTCCTTTGGTTTAATGGTATTGAGAAGCAGTAACATGCTTTGCCTTATTACCCAGGTGGGGTTCAAGATGTTCTTAGGGGTCACTGCATCAGTGACAAGCTGGGACGCAGATGAGGCTTGCTGCAGTATAATCTTGGAGGACTTCCCAATACTTGCCAAGGTCTTTACTACTGCAATGTCTTAAGTGGAGTCATTAGAGGAGCTTTGGAAATGGTCAGTCTCCTTTTTATTCCCATTTTTTTGTTACATAAAAAGGCGTTTTTCAAACTTCTCATCAAAACAGTCTCCCTAGAAACTTAAAAGAAACTTCTCTTACTCCTCAATTACCAAGTGTAGAAGAATATTTTTGGGCTGAGTGCTTATGTTCTTATATCCATCTCCACAATGAACAGGTTTCGATGACATGGACGTGTGATGTTCTTCGAGGGGATGATGCTTATGAGTTGCAGGAGAAGCTACTGAAACAAGTCGCAGAGGAGTACAACGATGATGAACAATTTGTTCAAAATTACAAATTTGTGTGAGGGAACAAACTGAATGTAACTACAATAGACTACAATAAAACCCAATACGAGCCAACTTTTTTCTAAAGACCAAATAACCATTTAGCTTGTGATATGAGCGTTTAGTGGAGCAGCCGAGCAGCCGGTTGCTTCTATACCATATACACGATATACTTGTGAGTTGGTATGTATCTTTTCAAATAATGTTGGCCGAGCAAACAAGTTAAAGATAGAAACTTCGATTAGTGTGGTTTGAAAAATTTGTGTGTACTCAATATGGTTTTAAAAATGTAAATATGTGTCTAAGCAAAAACAAAATTAAACATAGTGCATATAGTTAATCAAACGATATATGTATATTTATATGAAGCATTCATTGCATACGTCATTGAATTCTCTTTAACAAATACGTCCCAACTTAAATTTCACTTGAGAGCATACCATAAACTCGATATTATCTCACGCTCAAAAGTATTCATCATTTTCATTAATTCTTCCAATTCTACAGTTCAAGATATGCAAACATTAACAAACAACAGTTAAAGAGAAATCAAAACATCTTCAGGCAATAATATAAATTTGCTAATGTATCTAAAAGATTTAAACAATTTTAATTTAATTATGATTGCACAGATAAAACAAATATAAAATGAAAAAATCATCCAAAAACAACCCGCGGCGTAGCGCGGGTATCAACCTAGTATCTACTAAATTAGCTATCATCCACTATCTGGAAAAAAAAAGTATTGATCGATTACAAATCATCATATATTGTTTCTTTTTTGTAGGCATTACATATTAGCAAATGTGATAAATGATAATTTTAGGATAAATGGGCTAACCTCGATTGATAGTGCAAAAACCCATATATCAATCAACAAATGCAACACTGTTGTAATATCGAACATAAATCTTTTTGCACCTGAGACAAGTCCCAATACAAATGGAATTGATATAAGTGAATCAACTAATATCAACATATTTAACTCTACAATCTCTCGATCGATCTCAATAGTATTAATGTCAATAGTACATGATGAATTGTATTAATTCTTATATTTTGATTGGTTAACTGTTTTAATTGATGTGTCAGAAGAAAAGAGCAACACATTCTAGTTTTATTATATTGATACAATACATAGAAAGCATAAAGAAATATTACATTCTCATGGTATTCTATTGTATTTAAGATTTGTATAATGTCATTTTAGACAATGACCCATATATATAAAACACTTGTCGGTTGAACATGTGCGAGATGGACCAACCAATAGTAGTGATGTCTTAACGGCATGGAGATATTTGAGTTCTATACAACTAATATTTTCTTCCTTGACTTTGTTACACCCTAAAAACAAATAACGCAAAAATATTAAATAATAGAGAAAAGGGAGTCAGATCAGTGAATCCCAATATACTATTGAGATCGATCGAGAGACACAGGTTCTAGGAGATGACTTCAATCTATAACTTTAGATAGAATCTTATATATATATATTGCAAATAACAGAAACTACAGTCTCCATATATTATCATTCTTTGACTCAATCTTCGGAGTTAGACTGATATGCATGTATGTAATTCCCCACTTGTTTGGCAAAGCTTAGAGAAAGAACATTAAACACGCACATACCGTGGAAACAATATGCATCTATCAACCCAACCAGAAAATGTAAAATGAGACCATATCAAAATAATTTAATTTACATGATAATCTAGTATTTCAATATTAATTTCAAAACTCCATGCACGTGTTTTCTTATTTGCAAAATAAGTATAAAAAGATTTCTGGACCCATTTTGATGATATTTTCCATGATAAAATATTATTAAATTGCTTGACAATGCAAATATATCATATTAAATTCAATTTGATCTAAATTTCAAAATATAATTTATTACCCTTTAATAATGGATATGCATACAAGTTATCTAAGATTAGAAAAAAACAAATTTTTATGTCCATCTGTCTATACAAGAGACTATATATATACCAAAGTCTTACTAAATGAGATAAGTATAATAATATTAGTTCATGGGAACTTTTACCACCAAAAAAATAAGATAATAAAAATATCTAAGAAGCTCACACACACGTGTATGTTGCGCTTAGCCTATGTGCCTAACTACTACGCACGCGTGTACAGTATCTCTTAATTATGTGTATATATATATATAAGTTTTTTTTTTTTTTTTTTTTTTTTTTTTTTTTTTTTTTTTTTTTTTTTTTTTTTTTTTTTTTTTTTTTTTTTTTT
>NC_025696.1:17306484-17308090 GCF_000633955.1 Camelina sativa
ACGCTGATAAAGAGAGTGCATAGGTGAGGACTGAACAATGGGCTTCTGCCACGCTAGTTGGAGCAACAAAGCATAATCTGGGTGAAAGGTAACAAATTTGAAAAATTTGAATGGAGTTTTACGTCTGGAAACAGATTCCGTGAGTGAAACCAAGCAAGGTGAATGATCCGAGGCTCCAGGAGCCTCAAAGAGTGCATTTGAATCAGGAAAGGAAGTGACCCACTTATCATTAGAGATTGCCCTATATATATAAGTTTGCCAAAACGCATATTCTTCAATTCTTCTTTATCATCATCTGATCTCACCGTCTTTTTTTTTTTAATTTCGTCTTCATCATCCTTCTCCTCTCTGAACCTCTCTAACTAAGGTCTCTCTCTCAACCTAATTATCTTCTTCTTTTATAACTTAGATTAATTCCAAAATGCAGTTTTATTTTGATTATTTACTTAATTGATTGTTTTGTTCTGTAAATTAATTTGATCAGAAACGAATAAGGAATTCGACAGAAGAAATGGCGACGGATTACAACAGAGCCGATGATTTCTTATTTTCTCAGCAACAACAAGAGGTAATTTTTTATATATCAATTTTATTTCGGCGATTTTTTAATATTTTTCTCTGATTTCTTGATATTTTTTTTTAAGCCATGGATTGGTGGTGCAATGTTTTAGGTAATTTTTATTTTATATAAGGTAGATAAGATATTAACGTTTTGATTTAAGGGTGAAAATGCATATACGGTTTAGAATCACTCTTAAAAAAATATATTTTAAAGATGGTATTGAATCCGACCCTAAAAATATTCTAAATATTCTAATCAAATGGTTATTCCATTTTTAAAAAATATGGTTTAAGAAAAAGTTTTGACTACAAGTCTAAATTAATTTGATAATTATTAGGGTCGGATTAGTAAGTCAACAAGTCAAAACATTTTTCTTTTGGTGTGTGGTAAATTACCAAACCTAATCGTCGGCAATTTTAACGACGGCGTACACGTTTCTTTTCATCTTTCTTCTACATTTCAAACATTGTTTCACATTTTCTAGTCAAAATTAAAATCTATATACGTTTTACGACATTTTCTAATGAATGGTTGAATTTTTTTAATTTGTCGGATGCAAGATATTTCTGGTACTGGTAGGAATACAATATACGTTTTCCCTTACATAAAAATCTTATGATAAGATATTTTAATGTAACGGACGGTCGTAAACTATAAGCTCATCTTCAACTTTGAGAAACCCCCTTGGCGAGATCAACGGTTTACTGAATTGCCACGTAGTACCTTTGATGACACCTGTTCTCTATCCGGTTTGATCCGGTCCATATGGAAAATGTCGATTTCGTTTTGGTCTGATGCATTTCCATTATGTTTTCTGTCCGATTGTTTTTTTGTTAACAACAATCGAAATAATCGGTTTAGCAAATTAAACCCTTTTTGTTAACCAATCGATATTACGAAGCATTGGTATAGAAATTGCTTTCCGGTTAAGGAATTGTCGGTAGGCGTGTCATGAATGACTCAAATATGATCATTCTCTTTTTGCCTCTTTTAATTAAAGCTATAGACTTAAATTATTGGTTTGCCAAAAAAAAAAAAAAAAAA
>NC_025696.1:17308142-17320989 GCF_000633955.1 Camelina sativa
TACCACTGGTGCAAATAAATACGGAGGACTTGTGCCAAAGAAAAAGCCTCTTATCTCTAAGGTGAATCATCTTTAACTTTTAAGTAACCCACTTATTTTCATATTTATTCGTATGATCGTTAGTTTGTTGTTGATTATTGATTAACAAACTTTAAAATCAATGCAGGATTACAAACGTGCTTTCTTTGATTCAGCAGATTGGGCTTTACACAAGGTATATATTATCAATTTATGCAATATATCAAACTGTAATTTAAATATTCATATTTCAATCTTTTTGACATGTTGAAAGCATTCTTGTAATGGTTTTTTACTATATATTTGATATTTTCACAGCAAGAAGCAAGTATAGATGAGAGAACAATAGCGGCAATAGAAAATCTAAGACCCAAATTACAGGTAATAATGCTTAAACCAGTAATTGCATTTGGTTAATAATACTCTTAATTATTCAACTAAGTTTTGTTTCGTTGTATTTTATTTTCAGAGAACGCCTCGCAAGCAACTTCCCCCTAGAAGACCCACATGTGCATCTGGTCATGAGAGTTTGGTGAGAAAATAAGTTGATTTTAATTACTTACTTTTACAAATCCTAATGTGGTTTTTTTTTTCGACAACTAATGTGTTTTCTTCATAGTAAATGTAAATGCAATTTTTTTTTATAAAGAAACAGATATTTATAAAAATTGCTTTAATAATTGCAGACAGAGTCGAGCTTTTAGGGTACAAGGAAAAGGGTTTTGATGTGGAAATGGAACGTGATTGGTTTGGTAGTGAGCCTGCCTACTCATGTGTTTCATGTTTCCATTAAAACTTGTATGCAGCTATGCACAGTTGTTCGTTTTTTTTTTTTCACTCTTGGTTAATAAAAATACTTGTCGTTTCAATAAATATCGCAGACAATTGTTGCTGTTTCTTTCTTTTCTTGTTTGTTCCATTCACAACATAAATGAGACAACACCACACTAGTTGAAAACCAATACCGTAGAAAGTACGAATCAATGATCATTAAGTTTGAAGTTATAATTACTCATTGATTGTCTACATAGTTACTTGTTTTAGGTTTTTGATCAGCCTAATACAACCATATTTATATCACCTTTAGTGATTGTGTTTCCACTAACCTATTTTAGCTTACTGCTTAATAAATGGCATATATAGTGATGTTAAGATGGGCATTAAGCTTGCGGACCTAAACGGGTTCATTGTAATATTTTTAGACCCGAATCCATCTAAAAAACAAATAATGTTAAATAGGTTTATCCTTTTAAACCCGTTTATAAATGGGTTGTTGTAATTAATTTTAAATTGACAATCTGTTTTTTTTTTTTTTCTAAATTTTTTGAAGCAAAACGACAACGTTTGCTCTTTTACTTCACGATTTTCATTGCTCCTCACCAGTTTCCACCGTCACAACGACTCAATTTTTGCTCTTTGATTCTGGTGAATCCTCTCCACCATCACGACGAATCAATCTTTTGCTCTGTGAATCATCTCCACTGTCACATTCCAAGATCAGAAGAAGAGAGTTGCGTCTTCTTTCTCTAATCCCACTTTCAAAAGTCTCTCTCTCTTATCCCTCAATTCAATTTAAAAACCCATCTTTTTTTTATCTCTTTCAGAGGTCTTGTTTGTGTTTATGATTCATTAACATTACACACATGCCTCAGAGGTCTTGTTTTGTTTTATCAGAAGTCTATTGTAGCTTTTGATTGATTGAGTTCGAAATCGAAGTCTGAGGCATGTGTGTAATGTTAATTGTGTGTGTGTGTGTGTTTGCAGGTTTCAAGTTGTTTTGTGTGTGTGTTTCAACCCTTTTTGTGTTGCTTGATTTGATTTACCGTCCAACCACTAAAGAAGAAGCTACCGCAGCTAAGGTAGCAAAAATTAGCTTTTAATTTGGAGTTTTGGACTAGATAGCTATATAAGTGTGTTGATCTAGAGAAGTTTTGGAAAAGCAAAGAGCTATATAAGTGAGATTTGTTGTGTTTGTTGGTTTCCATTTTGATAGCTATCTATGTTGAGTTTTGGCTACTAACTCTGCACTAGATTGGTATAAAGTTTAACATTACACCCAAAAAAAACATATACATAATCTGATCAGTTGGTCCAAGCAACTAAAAGCAATTTGGAGGATATTAAGGTAATAATAAAATCATTCCATTTACCTAATTCCAACTATACCCCTAAGAATTTGATTTTAAAGTAAACTTTGGTTTGGTAATCATGTTGACATTGGTTTCTTAAAACGACACAGTTTTTAATTCCTCATAATTTTAAACCTTAACAATTAATTTCACTTTGATAAAAAAAAAACAATTAATTTCACTTAAAAAAATTACTATTTAGTTAAGTAATCGGACCAATCAAAGAATATGATGTCATGTTAATATTAAAGTGATGTTTTAATAACTTTGAAAAAATAGTCTTGCAGTATTTAATCTTCTTGTACTTACAGTAAGTTTTGAAAACAAATTTTAACAAAGAAAGTGTAGAAAGCATTGAAGCTATATATTAGTATTGATCATGACCTCACCGGCAAATATTTTTTTTATGTAGATTACTTGCCTATTGTATGGTAATCATCTACTTTTTGCTAATCCGAAAATTATAATAATGAAAGTAATCCTAAAATTTTGATTGAAAATTTTTAAACCTTAACAATCAATTTCACTGACAAACAAAAATTACTATTTAGAAAAGTAACTAGACCAATCAAAGAATATGATGTCATGTTAATATTAAAGTGATGTTTTAGTAACTTTGAAAAAAACAGTCTTGCAGTATTTAATCTTCTTGTACATGCAGTAAGTTTTGAAAATGAAGTTGAACAAAGAAAGTGTAGAAAGCATTAAAGCTATATATTAATATTGATCATGACCTCACCGACAAATATATTTTTTTATGTAGAGTTATCTTGCTTATTGTATGGTAATCATCTACTTTTTGCTAATCCAAAACTTGTAATAATGAAAGCAATCCTAAAACTTTGATTCAAATTTTTTAAACCTTAACAATTAATTTCAATTACAAAAAAAGATTACTATTTAGAAAAGTAATCGGACCAATCAAAGAATATGGCGTTATGTTAATATTAAAGTGTTGATTTAGTAACGTTGGAAAAATAGTCTTGCAACATTGAATCTTCTTTTACGTACACTAAGTAAAATCTGATGTGGCGATGAGTTGTTCATTTTTAGTGCAAATTTGATGAGTTGTTAATTAGAAAAACCTAAAATATGATGTGGCAAAATTTAATTGGCCAAATGACTTGTAATCTATAGTATAAAGCATTTGGTTTAAGAAAAACCAAATTCAGATGCAGTTTTAATTAAGGGTTGTAAACATATACATAATCTAATCTGATCAGTTGGTCTAAGCAACTAAAAGCAATTTAGAGGTTATTAAGACAATAATAAAATCATTCCATTTAGCTAATTCTAACTATACCCCTAAGACTCTGATTTTTAAAGTAAACTTTGGTTTGGTAATCATGTCGACATTGGTTTCTTAATCTTCATTTACTTGCCTCTTGTAGCATTTAATCTTCCTGCAGTAAATTCTGAAAACTAAGTTTAACAAAAAAAGTGTAGAAACTAGAAAGCATTGAATATTAATATTGATGGCGGAGAGAGTATAGATGGAGGAGAAAGAAGTCGGATCTGTGTCATTTCCTTTTAAAAATACACACTATGTATCATACACTCCAGTTAATAGTAAGTTACCCTTAATCCAAAAATCTTGGATAGGGAATATTTTTGTATCTACATTTAAAGAAGTGTGTGGTCCTAATAATATTTATTATCCCAAGTCTAGTTTGGTCATAATAATATTTATTATCCCAAGTCTAATGATTGGTAATGATAGAATCAGTGCCGTGCTTAGGTTCATATTGGTTTAGGGCGAAAAATTGATTTTGTTTTGTGTTAAAAAAAAGTTTAAAATAATATATATATATATATATATATATATATATATATATACTAGATGGTTACCCATCAGAAATGTAGATGATATGTATTTTTAATTGTTTATATATTTATATTATTTTGGGACTATGAAAAAATCATCTACGTATATATAAATTATCTGATTGCTTGATAGATTGAGTATAGTTTACATTAAATTTTATATAAATTTAAATTGTATGTGTGATTATTTATATATGGCAGCAAATTAGTCATTTTTTGGTTCTTTGAAATACTGAATATATATTAACAAAAACTAAGCAAAACATATGCAAAATATAAACAAAACATAAGTAAAATATTTCTACGTATGTGTTTTATAATGTATTAGATGTTTGAAAGTAAAATTGAAAAACTACATGAAAGTTGAAAATTTGCAACCACACCAACAAAATGCTAATGTGACAATAAAAAATAGATGGCATGATATTTGAGAGTCTATTTTATTTGTTATTATACATTAGCATTTTGTTAGTTAATTAATAATATCTTTTCGTATAAATTTTTAATACAAGTTCTCAACTTTTATGTAGTTTTTCATTTTCCTTCAAAAATTTAATAAATTATATAATACTTTAATAATGCAAATAAAAGATTATGAAATATGAAATAAGAAGAATTAATAACAAAAAAAATATTATAGATTTTTAAAATAAAAAGTGTAAACACATTTACAAACTAAATACATAAGCTAACGTAAAAAAATATATGTGGCCTTACAATTTTTTATATTATGTGGCCTTAGGCAAATGCTCTTTTCAATATACATGAGGCACGACACTGGATATAATTAGAATTCCGAAAAGTGTTTGGCATATATGTAACTGTTGGTAAAATATTCATATTCAAGATGCGTCAGTTTTCTAGTGATATAATATCCTTAAACTAACTTAGTACTAAATATAGCTTATTTTTAACGGTTGAACATCAGTTGGCTTAAAATTTTGAACAGTTAAATATATTTAAACTTTTGTTCATATTCATAGATTATCTCTTGAACTTATATTAATTATTAATTATGATTTTTATATAAATTCATAGATTGTCTTTTGTTTTTGTTCATTTTTTTTTAAGTAGAAAAAACTAAATCTGATGTGGCAAAATTTAATTCCAAGTGACTTGTAAACATATACATAATCTGATAAATCTGATAAAGGATTTGACTTAAAAAATCCGAATTCAGATGTGGTTTTAATTATGGGTTGTAACTTGTAAACATATACATAATCTGATCAGTTGGTCTAAGCAATTTAGAGGTTACTTTAAAATCATTCCATTTAGCTAATTCCAATTATACCCCTAAGACTCTTAATATCTATATAAAGTAAGGTTTTAGTCTCTTCTTATTGGTTGATTTTTATTTATTACTTTCTAATTTTTTTTCTTTCTAATTGTTTAATTGCTTTAAATAATATTTAAGACCTAATTAACACAATACATTTAATTCATACATTAAAATAAAAAATTATAACTAAAAATAAAATAAATTATGCATTAATCATATTCCACCACTCAATTTTATTCAAACACAATAAATAATATTTGTAACTCCAATAATTCTAAATGTAACTTCCATCAATTCTTATCATATAAATAAGCATTACCTCATTCTCTCATATTGGCATTTTTCACTTTCTCATTTTCACATTCTCTCATTCTCTTCCACTTCTCTCATTCTCTTCCACAATATCTCAAATATTTTTATGTTTTTTTTTATGTTTTCAATTTATTATTTTTGTTGTATGGGTTACAAAAACCAAATGAAATATCATTGTAAAATTTTAATGCTAAATTTTAATTTTAGAGACTACATGATATATATATTTTACATTGTTTTTATTTTTAAAGATTTATCTCCATCATCTAATTTGGATTATCATCTTATAAGTAATCATTCTCTCCTCATCTCTCACCAATATCAAATGTTGTTATATCTAATATGTGTTGTAAGAGTTTGATTTTATATTTTAATTTAGAAAGTATTTTATATTTTAATTATAAAAAATTGATTTTCTTGATTTAAGCTAAATGAAAAAGTGAAATATAGAAAATAATATAATTATTAAAATACCATTTAACTAAATCCTCTAAAGATGAAACCATTAGTATGAAATCTAGCACTATAAATTAAATTGATGAGTGAAAAACAAAAAAAAAACAAAACAAAAGGATTGAAGTTATTCTTGGGGTTTTAAAAAATCTTTAGATTGAAGTTCATATATTTTTTTAAAAAAACTAATTTAATTTTTCACTTCAAAAGTAATATTTTCAATTTGGAATATTATGTGTGAGTGTTGAGTTTATATCAACAAAACAATCAAAAAGTGTAAGTTTAGATTTTGACTGAGCCACTTGGTATTCCTTTTCTTTTAAGTCAAAAATAAATTAAAATATTTATTTATAATTAACCCACTTTTAAAGGCATTTAACTCCATTTAACTCAAATTTAACTCCTACCCAATAATTTTACATTCATTCCTCCAACTAATATATATATATATATATATTTTTGTCATCATTGAATCAACAAGGCCCGATTCTCCAACTAATATATTTATCTTTCAAGAAAAATGTTTTTGGTAAAATTTTAATATATTTTTAATTATTTTAATTGCTTTAAACTTTGAAATGAGTAATATTCTATATACAATAATTTTATACGTAGTTACTAAATTTTTGATAATTTTATTTGATTCAATTTTACTATATTACATTCTTATGTTTACAGTGTCATTAAGAAAATATCTTTAAATCAATGTTTAACCTCTATAAAACATGATCATAAACATAGATTCTCTCATATTAGGAAAATGTTTAAATTTCTATATTATTATTTATATTAATATAGCTAATCAATTTGTAATAATTTTTTGTAGTATTGGTTAATTTTTGATATATAAAAACGTTTATATATTCTAAATTTTGTATAATAAATAACTATACCAAAAAAATGTTGACAGAAGTATTATTTTGAGAAATTGCTATAAATTTTTTTTTGAGATTCATATATTAATATAATTTTTTTGAAATTTATACATTAGTAAAACAATTATGCATACACATTGCGTAGACTAATTACCTAGTTTAAAGTAAAACTTTGGTTTGGTAATCATCATGTCGACATTGGTTTCTTAAAACGACACAGTTTTTAGTTCCTCTCCGACTCTTACGTTTTCCTCAGCGCCATTGATCCGTTCGATCTCTCTCAGCGATTTGAAACTCGGATGATACGGTGAAGATGAAGATTGATCTGAATAAGGTTGCTCGTAAGATCGAGGTGGATAATCGTATTCCTCTCCGTAATTACTACCGTATCGCCGATAATCTCCTCCGACAGGTCTGTTCCCGATGTCGCAACGAATCTCAATCTCAAATTCATATGAAGCGTTTCTAGTATTTGATTTTCGCACCGTTAGTTTAGGAAGTGATCGATTTGCTAGGTTAGGGGTGTTTGAGAGTTTAGTTTATCAATTAGAGAGTTTTTTTTGGAGTTGATTGGAACAGTGTTCGATTTCTTGTTTCCGTAGTAAACCTAATCGGGCTACTTTCAATAAATCAGTTCAATTCATTGGCCTGTTGTCTGGTTTTTGATGGTTCAGGCCAGCATATATCGCGATGAGAAGAATGTTGTGGATTTGTATATCATGCTTCTTAGATATTCAAGGTGAGGAGAAAAAGTATTCATTTGGCATACTTGTATTTTTCCAAGCAAGAGCTTACAAGTTTTTGTTCTGCAGTTTGATTTCTGAAACAATTCCATTCCATCGAGATTACCAAGCATCGCTTCCACAAGAAAGACTTGGGAGCAGGAAGGTCAGGTATTTCTGTTTTATCCTTCCAAAAATGTTGTTTGGTGTTATACTATACATAGCAGTGTCCTCAGATGTGGTTTCTTTTTCTTTTGTGCAACAGAGGTTGCGTGCTGTAATCAATGAGCTCGAGTCTCTGAAACCCGAATTTAACCGGCTAGTGGATAAGCTAAACAGAGCCGAGGAGGAATCCCATCGGGTTGGAAATGATCTCCCGGTTGTATCATATAGTTCAGATGCTGTTGAATGGCCTCCTTCCCACAATGCTTCATCATACTCCAGTCCTGATATTAACAAGGTCTAAGACTTTGCATTTGCATCTTGATATAATCCATGTTCCCAAAACTTCAAATCATTGTGCTTTCTTACCAGCGTTTCCTGTAATTTTTCATTTTTTTCCCCTGGTACAGGCAGCCTTGCCGACATCTCAACCATCCTGGACGTATAACAATAATGTAACTTCATCTTCAAATCGTACACCGATTGATCAGCAATTCCAGAAGCTGTGAGTATTTCCCCAAAGTATAGTTGTCACTTGTCAGTAATTCTCTTTGATAGGAAATCAACACCATAAGTTCTCTTAGCATCTGGGAACATTGAGAAATAGGGACATGCAATCCCGTATATGTCATTGGTTTCCTTGCGTTAACTCTGTCTGTTTCTGTGATCACCATAAAATGATGATGTTTGGGTCATATCTTACCAGACAAATTGCCAATCTGATGGACTAAACTGCTAATGCTACTTGACTTTTCTGTTTATGGTATCATGTTTGAAAATGGTTGTTGTTTGTGTTTTGTAGTATTTATCTTTAGTTTCAAAGTATCGAGACAAGAAATAGGTATATGAGACTCAAGTGCTTGTCCATATTAATCCGCGATGATCATTGAGATTTTAATTGTGCTCCTGTACCTGCAGATCATTTGATTTTCTGCCTCCAAACCAAGCAACTTTGTCTAGACATTCATTTCTAGGTCCAAATGGTCTAAAAAGTCAGTGGGTTGCACCCAAGTCGGAGATAAAGGTTATCATTGTTATCCTCCCCACATTTTCTCACTCTTTCTTTCTCTTCGCGGTCCAATCCAGTGTTAATCTTTCAGATCTTAAAATATTATTTTGTATGGAATGACAGGTTCAATATCCGAGTAATACCGACTGGGGTTGTTCTGCTGAAAATTCAGGGTAAGTACTTATCATATGTTGCCTTTTGTAGTTTTACTATTTTAAATTCATGGCTATTCGTAACTTACTCTAAGGGTTTCTACAGTTTGATTGACACTGGACTGAGCGGTTCCGCAGCATCACTTAATGGTGATTCTCAAGAGATTGCAACGCTGAACTCTGTACTCTCCTTAGATGATGGTCGATGGCAGCGTCATTCTGAGGCAGTAAATTCCCAGTTTATTAGTGACGCAACTGAAGACCCCTTTCAGTTTGTTGGTATGAAGCAACCTTCCCCTCCTCCTGTGCTTGCCCAAGTTCATCAAGAGCTAGCCCAAATTTGCCCATCTAAAGTTGCTGATCCTAGACCAGGACCTGCAATTCCTTCTCTAGAAGGAAAAGAGGGCAGTAATACTTATCAGCATTTGCATGTTGTAAGTTCCAGCTATCTCTTCTTTTATATTTGTGCAATTCCCATCAGTTCCATAGTTTTTTGTGAGTGCAAAATAGAAAATCTGAGACGATAGCCCATGATTATTCCCACTATGTGATCAAGAATCAACACATGGATATACCCTGAACTATTCCGTGGAACATTTGAATAGTAGTGTGTTGGAAAATATGCTTTATATTAAAGTATTAGATTTATGTCCATTACATCTTATGAAGAGTTTGCTAGAATTGGTGCAGGAAATATTTCTCTTTTTCGTTTTTTTACTAATGTCGTCTCCCTGTATCTAAATTTGCTGAAGCCGGTGCGCATAATGGATGATTTCCTAAGGCTAGCTCGGTCAAACACAGAAAGGAATTTAGAAACTTGTGGAGTACTTGCTGGCTCTCTGGTACGTTGATGGAAACATTTGCATGTATATTAATTTATTCAAATCTCATGATCAGCTTAAATCATCTTGTCATCACTTATATTCTGTTTGTTTTCCCTTTTTTGCAGAAAAACAGGGTTTTTCATATCACTACTCTCATAATCCCAAAGCAGGAGTCTACCTCAGATTCTGTATGTTCGTCATTTTTCTTAATCATTGACATCAATAACGATTGTTTCAACTCTTCCTGGGATTTTTCTCACACTTGGTCCATCTTCATTTGTTAATGTCAGTGCCAAACACTAAACGAAGAAGAAATATTCGAAGTACAGGACAGGCTCTCTCTATTTCCCTTGGGTTGGATTCATGTAAGTTCTCTCACCCTAATGAAAAGATCTTCCATTTCCGGATGGTGACTTACCACAAAGCTACTCGGAACAGTTCTGAATCCATATAGTATCCACTAGTTGATAAGCTTATCGATTCTTGTGGCTAATTACATTTTGGTTTCAGACACACCCTACACAAACTTGCTTCATGTCATCAGTTGATCTCCACACACACTACTCGTATCAGGTATAACAAACTCCCCCTTTCAATTATCTCATATGTTAATAACTTATGTTGCGACTATACTCAGATCGTTATCTATATCTATTGGTCCCAGATAATGCTACCGGAGGCAGTTGCAATTGTAATGGCACCAACAGACGAATCAACGCCTCACGGAATATTCCATCTCTCAGATCCATCAGGTGTATCCGTGATCCGTAACTGCCAACAACGAGGCTTCCACCCGCACGAAGAATCAGAAGACGGTAACCCAATCTACGAGCATTGCTCACACGTCTTCCTCAATGCCAAACTCAAATACGAAGTCCTTGACCTCCGCTAAAACCAACAACCCTCGTCACCATGTTTGATTTTTCCTCAAAGACTCTTTAACATTTATAAAAACACCTCTAAGAGATCAGATGTCTCTCCCGTACATATTATATATGTGTAGCTTCTTAAAACTTGGCTGAGCCTTCTTGAGTGACGATGATTGTGTTTTATTATCTAAAACGAATATACCTTAAAATTCGTATGTACCATTTCATTTCACATAGCCAAATTTGCCAAAACTGTAATTTCTTATGATATCACTTTTTAAATTAACTATAACGAGTAAACAAGTCAACTCAAAAGGTAAACGACGAATCTAAAAATTTCTTATAGAATTTACCAAATGTATCTGTAAAGCCAACGAAACTCTCACTTCAAATTCTCTCTGTGGCTCTTTTTTCCTCTTTTCTCGTTCCCCTCTACTTCGTCTAGGGTTTATCCTCTATCTATCCGCCGATTCCTATACATACACTTTTTGATATATATATATATATATATATATATACTCTCTCCACTCGCCTTGGCTTTCATTTCATTCACCGGCACGAAGCAAACAAAGAAGAGGAGAGATTTAGCAGTATCCACCACCACCACTACCACCATGTCTTTGAGACCTAACGCTAAGACTGAGGTTCGTCGTAACCGCTACAAAGTGGCGGTTGATGCTGAAGAAGGACGGCGGAGGAGAGAGGACAACATGGTTGAGATCCGTAAGAGTAAGCGTGAGGAAAGCTTACAGAAGAAGCGTCGCGAAGGTCTTCAAGCTAATCAGTTACCTCAATTCGCTCCTTCTTCTGTTCCTGCTTCATCCACTGTTGAGAAGAAGGTAAATACTTGTAGGGATCTGGAATTGATTTTGAGGATTTGTACTGTGTTTGTTCTCTCTGATTGTAACTGATTAGATCGATTCCGATTTTTTGATTTTGGTTTTTTTTGGTAAAGTTGGAGAGTTTGCCTTCTATGGTTGGAGGTGTGTTGTCTGAGGATAGAGGCTTACAGCTTGAAGCCACTACTCAGTTCAGGAAATTGCTTTCGATTGGTAATTTTTGCTATGTTTGCATGTGGTTCTTTTTTTAGTATGTTTGTATTCGATTTGGCAATTTCTTGAAATGAATCGATGGTTTTGAACTTTGGCAGAGCGTAGTCCTCCAATTGAAGAGGTTATTGATGCTGGTGTTGTTCCTCGCTTTGTGGAGTTCCTCACCAGAGAGGATTATCCACAGCTTCAGGTTTGGTGGATCCGTTATTATGTATCTGTCTGTCATATTTGCTATAGGATTATCATCTGATACTAAATACTATCTCTGTGTGTGTTCTGTGGTTTCAGTTTGAGGCTGCTTGGGCATTGACAAACATTGCTTCTGGGACTTCAGAGAATACAAAGGTGGTCATTGAACATGGTGCTGTTCCGATTTTTGTTCAACTGTTGGCTTCTCAAAGTGATGATGTCCGTGAGCAGGTAAGATATGTTGTGTCTATTGTCTTTTCTCACGCCGGAGTCAACTTTTGTTTGTTTTCGGGAGCAAGCATGTTCTAAAGTTTGTTTTCTTGATCTGTTCATGTGTAAGGCTGTTTGGGCATTAGGGAATGTTGCTGGTGATTCTCCACGGTGCAGAGATCTCGTCCTTGGTCAGGGAGCTTTGATACCATTGCTCTCTCAGTTGAATGAGCATGCTAAACTCTCAATGCTGAGAAATGCTACTTGGACCCTCTCAAACTTCTGCAGGGGAAAGCCACAGCCTCCTTTTGACCAGGTTTGTCTCTCATTCCACTCTTAATCTCTCCCCAAATATCAAGGAATTTTTCTCTTTAATATCTGTGATCTCTTAATAACAGGTCCGTCCAGCACTTCCAGCTCTTGAACGCCTGATTCATTCGACTGATGAGGAAGTGTTAACGGATGCGTGTTGGGCTCTCTCTTACCTTTCCGATGGCACAAATGACAAGATCCAATCCGTCATTGAAGCAGGTGTTGTTCCTCGACTCGTCGAGCTTCTCCAGTGAGTTTCAAGTCCCAAGAGTTCATTGTTTGTTTGTTTGTATAATGAATGTTATGTGTTAACTGTTAATGAATATTATCAAATTTTATTTTGTTGTAGGCACCCATCACCATCTGTGCTTATTCCTGCGCTTCGTACTATTGGTAACATTGTCACTGGAGATGATCTGCAAACACAGGTATGTTTGTTCTTCTACAGTGTTG
>NC_025696.1:17321570-17352574 GCF_000633955.1 Camelina sativa
TTTAATATCTGTGATCTCTTAATAACAGGTCCGTCCAGCACTTCCAGCTCTTGAACGCCTGATTCATTCGACTGATGAGGAAGTGTTAACGGATGCGTGCTGGGCTCTCTCTTACCTTTCCGATGGCACAAATGACAAGATCCAATCCGTCATTGAAGCAGGTGTTGTTCCTCGACTCGTCGAGCTTCTCCAGTGAGTTTCAAGTCCCAAGAGTTCATTGTTTGTTTGTTTGTATAATGAATGTTATGTGTTAACTGTTAATGAATATTATCAAATTTTATTTTGTTGTAGGCACCCATCACCATCTGTGCTTATTCCTGCGCTTCGTACTATTGGTAACATTGTCACTGGAGATGATCTGCAAACACAGGTATGTTTGTTCTTCTACAGTGTTGTTCATTCCTATTATCCAGGATACATAGTCCAATGTTGATGGGAATAATGAAACACCAATGGCTTAGAAAGCTGAATCTGAACTTGTTGATATGACATTTGGTTGTCATAAGTTATTAAGTAGCTTTTGATTGCCCTGCGAATTTTAGGTGATATCTGGAATGGGATTTGTCGTTTATTCGTAGATTTTGTTTTCCATAGTTACCCTAGTTATTTCTATGATGCCTAATGTCCCTTGTGGATAGTCATAGACTAATATAAGGCAATTCTCCTCTAGATGTAAAATGCTATCAAAAAATCTCAAACGTTTACTATTTCTCACTTATATCTCTTTCTTCTTTGGTTGGTTTTGAGCTGATGAATTTTTTTTTTTTGCAGTGTGTAATTAGTCATGGTGCACTCCTTAGCCTTTTGAGCCTTCTGACTCACAATCATAAGAAGAGCATAAAGAAGGAAGCTTGCTGGACAATCTCAAATATCACTGCTGGAAACAGGGACCAAATTCAGGTGAACATTTTCTGAAATTGTTGTTTTTGTTCAGCTTGTCAGTTTCTAATACTGTCGAGCGATCCCATGTTTCAGAAGCCTTTTGTTGTTTGAAAAAAGTTGTTGTGTGTGTTTTATGCTCGATAAATATTCTTTTGGTAATGCAGGCTGTATGTGAAGCTGGTTTGATTTGCCCTCTTGTCAATCTGCTTCAAAATGCGGAGTTTGATATAAAGAAAGAAGCTGCATGGGCAGTATCAAATGCCACTTCGGGTGGTTCTCCTGACCAAATCAAGTAAGATTATCCGATATTAGGCCCATCTTTTCTTGATCTCACCACCTTTGAAATCTTTGCTTGCTCTCTTTCGAATGGTCAGTTATATTCTTTCCTTTTGTGTTTTAAGGTACATGGTGGAACAGGGAGTTGTGAAACCACTGTGTGATCTTTTGGTGTGCCCTGATCCAAGGATCATCACTGTATGTCTGGAAGGATTGGAGAACATACTGAAAGTCGGGGAAGCTGAAAAGGTCACAGGAAATACCGGGGATGTAAACTTTTATGCACAGTTGATCGATGATGCTGAGGGATTAGAAAAGATTGAGAATCTGCAGAGTCATGACAACAGCGAAATCTATGAAAAGGCAGTGAAGATTCTTGAAACATACTGGTTGGAAGAGGAGGATGAAACTTTACCACCAGGTGATGCCGCTGCACAAGGCTTCCAGTTTGGAGGTACTGATGCAGCCATACCACCAGGTGGATTCAACTTCAAGTGAAGGTAAAAAAAGAAAACTCATAACTTGGGAACTATTTAGTCCTGTCCAGATGTCTGAGCATTTGAAGCCTAGACTAGGAAGCCAGAGTAAAGTAAATCTGTGGCTTTGTGTCTTGCTTGTGTAAAATCTGTGAGTCTGGTTTTGTTTCAACAGGAGCTGAGCATGATGAGTCTGAAGAGTCGAAGCAGCTTATTAAAGAGTCTGGGGGGCACTGGTTGAAAAGGGTCTGATTAGAGAGTCTGGTCTTCTGTGTAAAAGTCAGATGGGGGTGCCTTAAGTCTGGCCTGGTCTGGTCTGGTCTGGTCAGATTCCGTGTCAGTGGTTGGTGGGTTTGAGTCATGAAATAAGCTTTGTTGTGGGGGGGAGTTGGGTAGGAGTCATCAAAGGGTAATTTATTTTTATATAAGGGGAAATTTGGGAGAAGGGTTTATATAAGTTTTTTAAAAAGTGTGATGAGAAGAAATGTGTGTCCTCTCTGGGTTTTGTTACATTTTGTACTACACAACACTGCAAAGTCAAACATAAAAAAGTTGGTCAAACTTCATTTGGTCTTGTGGGTGACATAAAAGCCCAATTGGTTTGTCTCTTTTATTTGTTTTTTTTAATCTGTTTTAGTGCGGTCCAGGTCATTTTGGGCTATGGTCTGCATTTGCACGCGTATCCATATTAAAAACATATGTCCATAAATCGATGCTATTAATGGTTATCGTCAATTTCAAGTAGGGTTTTCAATTATAAAAAGACATCTTAATGTTTTAGTGCGTAGGTAACCTTGAACCAAAAAATATCTCGATACACAAAATCGATTACACAAATTTGAAGAGATGGATTTCCCCGCAGAAAAAAAAAGGTTTAAAGAGTGTTGATTTAAAAACATAACAACAATTTTTGAATTTTTTTTTAAAACATTCTCATAATTCTGGATAAATTGTGAAAAGTTCACACAAAAATATCTAAAAGACAGAGAGTAAAAAAAAGTGCATGCATGCTCTAAGCCCAATTTAAGAAACACAACGTGGCATACAATCGAACTACTAAAACAGAAACAAGCAATTCAAGTAACAATTTGTGCGCCAGCTTTTGAAAAAAATTCAAATTTTGGTACCAAGAAGATAGATATTAAAAATCCCTCCTTGGATTGTTGTTATTACTTCATTTCATTTGGTAAGTAACAAAGCTGTAAAAAAGAGTTTCCCTCTTCTTTTTTTTCAGTTTGTGGTTGTTTTATGTTTTTTTGGCGGGTGGTCAGAGAGTAATAAAAAGGCCCGCTCGAGGGTAAAAGAGTAAATAAGAAATAGAAATCTAGGGTTTATTAGTCCCCGCCTCCTCCTTTATTATAAAAAGCCTCTCCGTTTGTTTTATCCGTTACTCCTCTGCGGCGTCTCTCTCTCTCTTCCTTATCATCATCTTCACTCTCTCTCTCTCTCTCTGTCTCTCTACGCTTCACAGAGCCATCCGAGGTCTCTGATCGCTCTCTCATTCTCTCATTTCCTCTGTTTCTTAAGCTTAAGCTTAAGCTTGAAGAGAGGGTTTCTATCATTCTCAACCTTTGCTTCTCGTGGATCAATGTGAGTTTACTTGATCATTTTGATCCTTATTTTTACTTACTTGTAGTTGTTGATCACGTTTACTAAACTAGTGAGTTTTGTGTTGTAGATGTCAATGACGGAAGAAACAAAGACGAAGCTCGAATCGGCGGGAGATTCGTCCGATGTAGACAACGGGAACTGTAGTAGCAGTGGAAGCGGAGGTGATACGAAGAAGACTTGCGTTGATTGTGGAACTAGCAGGACTCCTCTTTGGCGTGGTGGCCCTGCTGGACCTAAAGTAAGTATTGATCATGATCTCTCTGTTTTTGAAACCCTAAAAATCAAATCTTTGAGGTCTCATTTGTTAGATCTAGTCTAATAGGTACCTTAAAAGTACACTCAAATGTTGGTTAATCTTTTGTTCTTAGCTCTTTTTGCTAGTGGGTTTTTGCGCATTGATGTGATCATGTAGTAGGTAGCATTATTTAGGTAGGTAAGGATTGTGTTAGTCTAAAGATCATAGAAGAAGAACATAGCTAGATGATCCGTATTTTTTTTTTTTTTTGATTCTGTGTTTGATATATTATGACCTGTTTGATCAGAGGTTAATTGTAAACAATTAGTATTAGGTTAAGTTTTTGTTCAACACTGCTTATGATGATGCCGCCGTCATATGCTCTTTAACTTTAGATCTGCTTGTTCTCTCTGGTCTGATCATGGTTTTTACTTTGTTTGCAGTCATTGTGCAATGCGTGTGGGATCAAGAGCAGGAAGAAGAGACAAGCAGCTCTTGGAATTAGACAAGAGGATAACAGGATCAAGAACAAAACTAGTAACAATCTCAACCTTGAGAATCGAAATGTCAAGATCGGCAAAGGTGAACCAGGAAACGTCAAGGCTAGGATCATCAAAACAGATGCTGAGAATTACAGTAGCAGTAACAACACCAACAACAACAACAGCAACAGCAGCAAGAAGAATGTGAAAAGGGTTAGTAGATTTTTGGATTTCGGGTTTAAAGTTCCGGCGATGAAGAGATCGGCGGTGGAGAAGAAGAGGCTATGGAGGAAACTTGGTGAAGAGGAACGAGCCGCAGTACTTCTCATGGCTCTTTCTTGTGGTTAAGATTAGTTTCTTAACTCCTTTTTTTTTGGTCTGAATGGTTTGAGGGAGAAGAGATTTAGGGGAAAATAAGTTATTAGTAGGGAAATGATGAAGAGAAGAGGTTTTATTAATCCTAATTATATCACATAGTATATGTAATTCAGTCGATATTGTTTTTAGGTAAGCTAATGTTATAATATGCATCTTACTAATTTAATTATTCGTTTAAACTCTTTGTCTAGTTGATTACTACTAGTTACTACCGTTAATTTCTACAAAAGCTGTTGAATTGAGATATGTAATCTCTATATCTCTCGCGCATAATCTTTTCAATTTTCTACTTTAAAAAGTACCTTAATGTTCTTTTTAGTTCTAAAAATGTGAAATTAAGGATATTTTTGTCACTAATTATCATGATTTTTCTTCTTTGTCAACAAGTTATACTTATATTAGAATGATGTGAATATAAACATTTTGTTAATAACCTTTACCCCAAAATAAATTACAGCTGTTGTTCACGCGATCTAGAAGCGCGTGATCTCAGAACCAAAGACAGCTATAAACAGCTCATGATGTCTTTTGGGCTTTTCGTTGAATGAAATGAATATAAAAAAATCAGATTTTGATTAGAACCTAAAATAAAATAAAGAGTCGGTGATTGAGACAATTGCGCCTCTCTTCTCATTTTCTTGCGATTCTTTTTTCGATTTCTATGTCCCACTATTTTCTTTTTCTACAATACAATATATAAAAAAAGTTATATAAAACATTTTTCTGGCTCCCAAAAACTCTAAAATCGAATTTTATACAACTTTCATGTTTCTCATAGTCAATAGCATTTCTAGATTAAAATTTTGCGGCTACGGAAAAATTTATGATAATGAAGAGGCGTTAAACCACTATCAAGTAGTATACTATCAACTAGAGGATTCTGTGTACACTTGCATGCAAATAGACCACCAATGTGAACATGTTGAAAGACAATAATGATTGTAAGACTAGAATCCGCGAATCCATGTGTATGATGTGTTCACAAGATATGTTACTAAAGAGTTTTGAGAATTTTTGATAGATTAAAGTTTTGTAACAAAAGATTACAAGGTTTCTTTGGGAGTTTAGTGAATCTACACAAAAGACATTGATCCTAATTAATGTTAACCAAGCTAAGAGATTCTCCAAGTAAAGTTAAAAGGAGTTTCAAATTAAAATAAGACAAACTTAAAAAGGAGTTTCTGATTTAACGAAATATGTACATGTGTGTTTTACAAACACTAAAATTTAAGTTTTCTATAGGTTTGTTACCTACCTCGCTTAAAACAATGATTAAGAAAAGAAATAAACTTAAATGAGAAATTAACCAATAGAAGACTTGATTGATATGATCTTTATTGCTTGATTTTTGGTAAAGTAAGGGAAATGTGAAGTTCTTTATATATTTGGACAGCTTGAGCATGTAATGATTTATCTTCAGGAGTCTCTTGTACATGTAGAAGGTCCTTCAAGTCGTCTCCAATAAATTTTGAAAATAGTTAGTTGTTGGCGTTTTAGTGCGATTAGATTCATATTAACGAAAGTTTAGTATTCGATGAGTTCGCTTAATTTTATGTAGTTCAATATTGGATGAGTTCGCTTAATTAGATTTGAGTCGTGTCCAAATTGTGTGAAAGAAACCTAACTCAACAGTAGCCATTGGTGATACAATCAACTAAACCTAACTCAAATCTCTGGTCTGACTCCAAAAGAGTGATAGCAACCAAGATAGGACAATTTAAACCCAAAAAAGAAAACCAAGATAGGACAAAAAGCATTATGTTTATATTTCCGTTTCTGATCATTTATTTAGTAACACATTTATTATCTTTGTTTCAATCGCTCTAATCCACCAAATTTCGTTGTCGGAATATGTTACACTGGTTTTTAGAACAAAACATAATTAATGTTGTCGTAAAACTGAAACATCAACTTAACAACATCGGATGCTCGACGTCGACGAGCGTGTAGGCCCAAAAGCACACCTATAGCAGTTTTGGGCTTTTCCCTATATCAAAAAAGAAAGTAGGACCAAAATATAGCCTCGACTGGGTTTATTCACACTACTCATTTACTCACTACCTCTGTGTGTGTGTGGCTCATGATCCTCTTCCTCTACATCATATCTTCAAAGTTTCGTCTTTATTATAGTCATGAAGTAATATGTAACCTTGTATTAGGGTTGTAAATTGGTCTGTCCATAACCAAATGGGCATGTCTATTTGGGCACATACAATTTATGGTCATTTATGTGTCAAGACCCAAATACACCCGCACCCAAATATGTCCAAACCAAATAGGACCATGACCAATTGGTCTGTCCATTGGTTGCAGATTGAAGCAAAATTCATAATCTCATAAACTCATAATTATAAAGCTAAAGGTTTATAAACTCATAATTATAAAGCTAAAGATTTATAAATTCATAATACACTCATAATACACTCATAATACACTTATAATACTCATAAATACACGAAGAAAGAGAGAAGCGGCGAAAAAAAAAAAAAAAAATCCCCCAAATAGTAAAAACCCTAATTTTTTAGGATTATTGGACAGCCCACATCCAAACTAGTTTAGACAATATATAAATGGACTAAATTGGTTTTAGGCCCATTTGACCGTTTTAAATTTGGTAATAACCAAAACCAGTCCAAATTAATTTGGACCGGACAGCCCATGGTTTTAGAGACCAATTGACATCTCTACCTTGTATGATATAGTTAATGTTATACGACAGCTATTTTATATCTATACTAATATATAAGAAAATGATGCTTTTTATTTTGTCCTTTTAAACCAAACTATTGCGTCAGCTAGTTTGTTGAGATTGGAATATTTTAAGTTCAGAAAATAAATTGAAACCCAATTATTCAAAATATTTATTATCATTATTATTGTAACGAAAGAGTTACATTCACTAAACACAAAATTTGTTAAAAGATAGAAGTAGTAGTAGTACATTTATATATGATTTCTACTTGTACAAAGCAAAACAAAAAAAAGTAGTAAAAATATAGAAGAAACAATAATGTAATCGTTTCAATATTGTAGTGTGAAGATCTCTCTCATGCATAGCCTTCAATCTCTACCTTCTTCTTCTTCTTCTCTGCAAGGATCTGAGGAAAATCTTGTGATACTAATATAAGCTACTTCGACTTCCTCTACATATCATCTTCTTCTTATTAATCGGGGGTATTGCTATATTATTGTAACAAAAAACAAGTGAAGATTAAGACAAAAGTAAATCCGTAAGTGAATCTGTTTCTTGCATCGGATCCGGACATAACAGATTGCGGCGGAGGGTTGTAGTAGTAAAACGGAAAGTACGGAACGATAGGGTTTGGAGGAGGAGTGAAAGGGTAGTTTCCTCCGCTTTTAGGGGGTGGATAGACGTAGCCACCGCCGGAGGAAGATGGTGGTGGACGGTAAGAGCCTGATTGAGAAGGAGGTGGGTAGTAGTAGTATGGACCGCCACCACCACCACTACTACCGCTGGAGCTAGGAGGTGGAGGACAGACTGTGGTGGTGGGAGATGGAGGCGGCGGAGATGGGTTTGAAGGCGGTGGAGGAGAAGGGGTTGGTTGACAAGGGTTGTCACAAGAAGTGCACATTGTACAGTCTGCGATCTGAGATGGTGACGTCAGTGTAGTAGTGATGAATGTGAAGAAGAGAAAAAGAAAAAGATGGAATGTTCTGAAAGTTTTCATTGTCGGATGAATCTGGAGTTTGTGTCTGGTGAGAGAATCTGAGTGAATTTGAGGAAGAAGGAAGAAGAAAGAAGAAAGAAGGGAAGAGGACAAAGAAAGAAGTATGAAGCTAAGCACAAGTGTTTTTGTTTGGTGACTCTTTTTAGAGTGAATCAGTGGAACGTGTTAGATTGTGTCCCAACACTATCTTTTATTTCTCACCATTTGTAACCAAAAAAACTTTATAAATATATACGTCATTTACAAATTTTCAAATTAAACTATATGTAAATATATATATACATATAAATATATATATATGTATACACAAAATCACATGCATAGTTTTTATAACGTGTGAACTCCATTAATTTATCGCTTAAAAGTCACGGAAAGATCCAAACTATAGAGAAAAATTAAGGTTAATATATATTTGGTATTTAGAAGTACATAATAAAAAGTAAAAACAGTAGTCAATGTAAACCAATACCACTTTTACTGAAGTTTGAAAATCTGAAAGCTTCGATATATATAATCTATAATACTATGTGATTTGACGGAAGCCACATATATACTATTACATTGTGACATCAAAATAATTGATCTCGATTTCACTTACACAATGTTGGAATACTATTTTCTAGTATTAAAGAAAATCTTGTTTATAAAACTACAAAAGCCTAGTTGCGTAATTACGTACTGCATGTGTATACAAATATTTGGATGGTTCGTATCGTCGTAACATTGTACGTATGATATTTCGATCGTATTTTTTTTTTGTTTTTGCACGGTACGTGGGTGGGTTTTATTGAACTATGTAGTCATTTTCCAAATGATGAAACGGGGTGAGTGCAGAGCACGTGGACAAATGATGACGGTTAGATGAAAGAAGGCTCATAGGATCCGATGAGAACGCGAGGGCACGTGCATGTCGGCTCGTTTATCAGTAGTAACTCTTTAAGTTTAAGTGTGCCTTTTTCATATTTGTTCGGATCTCTCTATCCTTTTTAAATGTTTCTTGTAAAGAAACGAGATTAAAGAAACGAGATCACGATTTATGTTTACTCCTTCGGACTTCATTTTGTGAGTTAATGATTCGTCAGATTTGAAGCTTGTAAACGAGACTAATAAATTATCAACGAGACACTCACTACTTGCATCTTTTGAAATAGGAATTTCCTAACTTTTTCAAATAAAGGCAGAGGGAAAAAAAAAAAAGGGTATGTAAAGCAATTAAAGGCACATGAGATGAGCAATAATTAATAAGCATCTCGGGTACTGTGTGTGATACTACTAGTCTACTACTACCCGGAACCTTCCCCCAAGCCCCACCCTTCCACTTGCTTTAAGCGTATTTACTGCTTACTCAGTTACACACACACACATAAATCTTGAAGTAAATAGAGAACTACTGTATGTATGCAAACACATTGAACACATTTCAGATTAACAGAAGTGAAAGTGAAGAGTAATTGTACTCGTTTGCATAAGATAAGATAGTATTTGTTTAAAATAACGTTTGTGTATATATTATATATCATTTATCTAAACAAACGAAGATAATTATCATTATTATTATTTTGAAAGTGGAGAACAACGACGACCTACTTATTTGTGAGATTCAATGAAACGTAGCATAAGGAATAAATAAATAAGTTTATCAAATTAAGGACAAGTTGAATGGAATCAGAGAGAGATACGACGTCGGATTCGGAGGTAACCAAACTTGCCAGCTCCAGGTGATGAACCTTCGAATATCAGTGGCAAATACCCTGTCGCAGCTTTGTATCTCTGCTGAATCTGAACATTTACAACCAACACCATTAGGCCTTTTATATGTATATAACTAAGTTCCTTACTAATCACTTGGTGGAATCTAGAGGTGGTGTATATATATAGTATACATACCTCGAGAATTTGTTGGCTGCTGCGCAATGAGTTACGGCCTATGACGCAGACAGTTCCACCTGAGCCTCCGCCCGTGATTTTGGCTCCATACAAAGTTCCATCCTCGGATTTAGACTTGTTATGCTGCATCCCTTGTACTAACTGCACCAGCCGGTTGGTTCCATCCGATCCTAGCCCGCAAGCGCTGTAGCTATAGTGACACTGAACCAAAAAAACGTATAGTAAAAGAGCATTAACAAGTCTTTGTCTGAAATTCATTTCACATTCAGACTAAACAAAATTTGGTAGTTTGAAGTAATAATACCTGATAAAGAAGTCCCCCAAGAGCAGTAAGTTGCTCCTCTGATGTTGCAGAAGTCAATAGAGCTTTAAAAGTCTACAACAAGAAGCATTTCACATTCGTATGGATTATGTAGGCTAAAGCATAGATATTATTAACCAACCAGAAAAGGATTCAAAAACACAAGATGAGAAGATTTTTTATGTAGGCTGTTATATATCAAAAGAAACGGACCTTGACCCGGAAGTTTTCGTATATAGGGTGTCTGGCTGGAGCTCTAACACTGTAAGACCGCTTTCCATCAATCACTGTGACTGGATCATCGTGATCCAAGTATTCCTCAATGAATGTCTGACCCAGCATGGTATCTGGAACCTTATCTGCATAACGGGCTTCATATCTGCAACAGTAACCAGAGCGACGAGGATTAGCCTGATATAATGCTGGTGTGTGAATTACAAAATGCTTTTACTGAGAACATGGATGGTTTCAACCACTTCTATTCTAACCTGTGAGGCGACAAGTTGCACAAGTAGTCTAATGAAGCTTCCATCTCAAGTAAGTCAATCCCTTCATCCTCTAGTTCATCCGAGTTGCCTCCATTAGCACTTGACACTGATTGTGACAGAATAGAAGATGCCATTGACTTTATCATCTTTCTCCCCATGTAGGCACCAACTCTGACTGACCCATAGTCTGCACCTCCAACGCTGCAAGATGAAGCCAATTAATGAGATGCATTGAGTGATAAAACATGAAAGCGTAACGGAATCCAAAATCTATTTGAGTAAAAAAGGACAAAGTAAGATGTTTATCTAGTGAAGTAAAAAGGTATTAAGTGAGTACAGCATTATAGGCATAACAATGGAGAGAAAAACAGAAACGACAGTAAACATTACCTGTGTCGAATTCCGGAATCAATTCCCCAAAATCTGACATGGTTGGGAATCTCAACAAGCCCAACTACTTCTGCAGGCTACATGATTGTTTTTTGAAAAGGAGTAGATCAGATCATTTTATCTCCAAAAAGAAAAAGGAGATGTCATATGTGCTACAAAAAAAAAAATCATGATATTTTTTACTTCTAGCTTAGGCGTTACTAAGACCTACTTGGCAGATCATGGCCAACAGTTTGTTGGCTTCCCCACAGGATGAAGTCATCTGATCCATAACACCACATGGAGCTCCAACAATGTGATTCTCCACCTAGCAGGCAACAGAAGAAATTTAGAAAACCAAAACATTGCACAACGTTAGGAAAGGAGCTAATGCTTAACATGAAACCTTTTGGCAGAGTATAGCAAGATCTCGCGGATCGATACTCAGTCCTGCATATTTATATCAAACAATAAAATTTCCGAGTTTTTCCACCAATGGTCGTAATCATAAAATTCTCATTTATGACGACACATTAAAGTGAATTACCATGGGCAGCAGCTATTGCCGACATGCTTGCCACCTCCACAGCAGCAGATGAAGAGACACCTTTACCTTCAGGCACAGCAGAAGAAACCTAAGAAAACAAATAATCAGTAAACTCTTGACATGCATCTTCAATTGCATTTATTCCTTTACTGTTTTGATAATGCCACTCCTAGAACATGTTAAACTTAAGTATGTACATCAGAACAAATAATAGGGCAAACAAATTTTACCAACAAAACTAAAAATCACAAAGAAACAAAACTGTATCAGGAGGGAATCTGCAGCAAGGGATGATAAATTTTAACAAAAGAATGGAAAAATCCGCACCAGGAAGCTGAGGCTATCCTCAAAACGCACACCAAGTTCTATCATCAATACCAAGATTGTCCCAGCAACATATGCTGCCCACCTGGAAGTTTATACAACCTTGTTAATAAAGAAATATCAAAGTAGTTCAAGCAAAAGAGGAAAGACTCACTTTTGTGCTGGATCCTGAGCAAAGAACTTCCTTGCTTTTTCATAAGAAATTGGTTCATCTCCATCCATAAAGTCAGACAAATCCATATCAAAAGTAGGAGCACGATTGCTGATCTCTGATCCATATGAGACCTACAACACAAAGGTTCAAGGCAATCTCAGCAGGACCACAAGGAAAAATCTTAAGCTAGGACAATCCAGTTCACTATTTAAGCAAGCCCATAATGTGGATACAGGGACTTCCTTTAAAATACTCATACTTACAATTTGCAGAACTGGTGTTGGTACTTGTCCCTTAGCTTGCTGTCGGGCTTGCGCATGTTTCCACAGTCTATGTTTTCCAGGATGGTTTCTTTGAACAGCTACATGGCAAGCTTCCCTTATTGGCATCTGAAGTTGTGAGAATATGGATAAGATAACTGTTGTAGTCAATCAGTAGATATCAAACGATAAAAAGGATTAGACACAAGTGACCCGCAAAACCAATAGTACAGAATTTTGACCTGCAGGACAAGGCTTCCTGAATAGTCAGCAATTCCACCCATCACATCTAATCTTCCAGGTGCTCTGGCAACAAATATTTCTTCCTGCAAAAGCACTAAGATTTCTCAACATATAACAACTAAAATCAGAGTTATAAGAGGCTAACTTAGCCTGATAGCAAGATTGTTCCTTACGAAAGACGCTTGCACCAATTAAAAGAAATGATGCCACCATCTAACTGTGACTTACAAAAACACTTGCAATAAAACCATCCTTTTGGAGGCATTGCAAGTTTATTTTTGCAAGGCATTTAGGCATGAACCAAGGCCATTAACATTCTTCTATTTCTTTTTAGTAGAATGCTTATAGGGGCTACAAGAAAAATATATTACCTCCCAATTGAAGAGCCCACCAGCAGCTTTTCGTTCACGCATGGTTTTCTTCTCCGTACTCTTTGCAGAATCATGAAAATCATCTAGCATGGCTAAACTCTTAAGAAATGCCCATGTATCTGAAAGACCTTGAACATCACCTTGAAGGATATCAAAATCATCGGTGCACCTGCAAGATAAGTGAAGGGATAAGGAAGAAACACAAAATTAGAAAATACCTAGAGTGACAAAAACAATACTTACGACTCCACCAATGAGTTGTTCTCGTTCGCTTGAACAGTAGGTGATGATCCAGCAGATTGACCTAGTTCATTTTCAGCCCTTGAATACCACTCGGGAATAGCTATGTCCCTTCCAGGGACCCTCTGTAGCTGATACCCTAGGATTATGGCATCACGTAATCTTCTTGCACCACTTAACTGTAACATACAGAAAACTCCAACATATTTATTGAAAGAAGATTTCTGATAAAATATGGAATGATCACACACACACAAGGTACTTTTGATGGCACAATATTTCGGAAATCTTATAAAATATCGATTGTTCATGTTATACAATATGAGATTTACCTTATCGGATGCACAATGTCTTCCAATGGCTGTCTCCTGTAAAATGTGAGCTGCAATCTATAATTGCACCAGTATGCAAAAAAAGAAGTTAGTTAACACATTTTCAGGCAAGGGATTAACACAATTTCAAGAATCTTACATATTAAGAGATAAATGAAAACAAGATGGAGCATCTACCTCACCACCATTGATGCCACCTTCGTAGCAAGGTTTCAAGCTAACTGCACGTTCAAGATATGGCTTCCATTGGCCCATTAATAGGTCTCTCCTGATCATCTCAACACCACACTGATAAAACTGCAGAAGAAGTTTGACCAGAGAGTCTGAACTCTTTAAACTGAGGTAATTAAGGAGGAAAAAAATCAACATTAAATAAGGATTTGGTTGAACCTCGAGCATATTTCTGAGAAAAGGTTCTTCATTGAAGTAATCTCTGCGTACAAAGACAAACGGCACCTTGTACGATAAGGCTTCACTGACAGTGCCATAACCAATTTTCCCTGAAACCATGGACAAAAGTATTATTGAAACGCCACTAGCCATTTGATTTCATTGACTACTACTTAAGCAGGTAACATACTAACCAAGCATACAGTCAGATGCAGCTATAATATCAGGCGTATAAGCATCCTTAGCAAGCTTTACAAAATTTGGTGGAAGCTCCAGGGTCTCAGATGCGCCACAAACCTGAACAAAGTATTGACAAGTTTAATCAACAGCATAGAATCCTCAACTTGAGAGTAACTATACATAAAACGGACGCAGGGTAAATGTTATGAGATACCAGACACAGCCAGCCAGTCGGTAGTGATGTTTCCTTCAAGTTCCACCCTGAGGGCTGCACATTTGAAAAAGACAACATAGCTGCAAATGAGAATTTGGTCTTTTGAGTAGGCCAAAATAAGGAATACGCAGACATGACCAATGAGCTTTCTATAAGATCCGAGCATTAGTTTGGAGAAATTCAAAAAAATTCATGAAACTTTCAAATGGAAGAACAGTCAGCCATACCTGTCCGCCAAAATTGAGTATGACAACATTCACATCTTCAGCAATGCCGAGTTCTTTCCTCACCTGATCAAAAGGTACATTAGATGTTATTTGGATAATTTGTGCCACTGAAATACAAGGTCAATGAAATGTTGCTGACAGACCTCCTTGCGAGTTTTGTGAAGTCTCCTCACAACTAACGGTACATCTATGACATCACGAAACGCAGGCACTACAAGATAACAGGAAATAAAGTTAAGGCAGATGAGCAGAATACACTAGAAGAAATGAAACATACTAAAACTAGCAAAACTGAAATTAAAAACGCTACATACTTGGACAATATCCTGGGAGGCGAATAAGGAACTCGCAATGAGAATAATCTTCAGCTATCTATGTCAGGGAAGAAAAGTATTAACAACAACTTCGTAAATTCAGTAATAACTACAACTTACGTGCCAATAATTAGAGTACTTATCACCTCTTACAAGCCAATAAAAAATGTACAACTTGTAGAGAGAATTATACCTGCCAAACGATGGAGCGATGGTGATATCCAGCAGCCATCACGTACTCAGCATAGATAAAATCCCAGCTAAAAGTAACATAAACATAAAGTAATAAAATTTAAATAAACTGAACATTTTTTACTATAACTATGGGCCTTTAAAAATGGGGGAGGTGAAAACTTATAACAAAAACTGGAGATTTTGAATGGTAGAGACAGAGTTACAGGCCGTGAACAAGGACTGAAACAAGTAGAAGAACTCAGGCAAAACAAGACACACAAAAATGGATACTAGAGCACAAAAATGTCACCTGAAATTGGTAACACAGACAGATCGTATCCCAGCATCAGCCGCTGCACGGCATGCGACAGGGACAACATCAGACACCTGTTTTTTTAACAAAAGTTTTTATCTTTGTATGAAAATGATGGGAGTAAGAAAGCAAAAGTCTCTGATAAAAGTGCAGAGATTCTTCTATGAACCAAAAAAAAAGTACCACAAAATCAGCTTTGATAGAATGAAGCCACTCCACTTCTGTTTTCAAAATTTCAGCTCGAGGAACAACAGCTGTTTCGACATACTAATTAAACACACACACCCAGCATCCAAAATGTTAAAATACATTCAAAAGGGAAGACCAACATGGTCATTGAATCATATGATGAAATTATCAATTAAGACCTTTTCTAACGAGGCAAGACGATCAACGGTCAATGCATCAGCTTGGACAGCACCACAATCCAAAAGAACCTTAAAGACAACACACAACAATTCCATATATATCTTTGATCCGAGTAAACCAATTGACAAAAGCAAGTAAAAATCATGGCCACCTTTCGAATTTTGAGTCTCGGGGACTGGATTTCGGATGTGAAGACGAAATCAGGCGCTCCGGTGACGACATGAACATCATGCCCCGCCGCGATCAAGTGACGGGCGACCTGTAAACGAAATGCCACCAAAATTAACCCACAAGCGAACGATCGAACGATGGAAAAGAAAACAGAACACATGAACCAGAGATGCAGAGAGACAGAGAGTGGGAAGGGAGAAGAAGAGAACCTCGACGACGCGAGTAGCGTGACCGAAGCCATGACCAGTGACGTAGTAAGCGAAGACTAAGTGCTTGCTAGAAGCAGAGACACCTTCGTTCTCATCAATCCTCATTCTTCTTCTTCTTCTTCTTCGGGTAAATCTCTGAGAGGACACGATCCGATTACTGGACTGATGCGATGCGAATTGCAAGGGAAGAAGAAGAAGAGAGTCTAAATAAATCAATCTCCCAGTTTTGTAATTTTGTTCATAAAATCTCAAAATTAAACACGAAATTAATTTACAGATTTTGTCCTCCTTAAAATCGTTATAAATAAATAAAAATTTTAGTTTGATAGGAAGAAGGAAGGGTGGTTACGTAATCCTCTCTCGCAATTCGAGAGAAAAAGATAAAACGGATTTCGTGTCTAAAATATTTTATTTATGGATAAAAATAGATATAAATTCCAAACACTATATATCAACTAAAAATTGCAAAGTAGGATTTGAAAAAGTATGGTGTGTTTTCTCTCTTATCTAAACTCTGTAGGAGAACAAGAAGAAAGGAAAAAAACACAAATAGAGGAGTTTTTTGCCGATATGGACGTATAACTACAATTGATCTTATCCTCAAATAAAATAGATATCAACATGATCGATCTCATCCTGGTTACTCTACTTATATAAGTTAGTAGTTCTCAACATAGTTTGTTATTGTTTTACATCGTTGTAATATAATAATTTCGGTTCTAAATATAGTAAAAAAAAGATCTGCATTATTATGACTTTGTAGCCGAAGTTTTATTATAGCAAAAGGTTAGAATTTACTACCAACTTGTAGGAGTAGCGGTTGCTAGCAGATAAGGTCCATCGTCATTACCTTTTTACCTTTCTGACGCTGCATATGATATCTGTGACTAACCATGCCAAATAACAAAAAAAACAGATCACTTAATTAGCTTGTACCAATCAATCAACATATATAGTCTCATTTATCTTATCCATTATTTATTTCTTTATTTAAAGTTTATTAACGAAATAATGCACAGTCCTGTGTTGAACGAATCATTTGTGTGCAGGCAGCAGCCAGCAAGAGAGTTTCCGGGAAATATATCAAGCAAGACAGTACAATACTAGGAAGTACTTGTTTGGTCGGAGGATTATAACTTAAACACTGAAATATTTTGGAGATCATTTAATTATTGGTATTTCATGATTTAATTTGGCTGTGAAGATATGTCTCTTTTGCCTCTTTGGTCTTCTTAGTTGTTTGTCCGAAAAAAGAGGTCTTCTTAGTTAAGCTTAAGACGAGCAAACCCTTAACGGATGTCTCTATTAGTTTACTTGTTAGTTGGTTACTAACTCAAAAGTGATGTAGCCAGAAGTTTACGTATTATTTCGGTTTTGGGCTTTTTCGTTTATATTGGGCCTTCGTATTTGTTTTAAAGTTGTTTTTACACAAAATGTGATGATGACTCGTTGACTCCTTTGGCTGCAACCCCTCAAAAATATCACAATCAAACAAGTTTTGTTTACGATCAAATCTCAATTTTACCTGTAGAAACTAGGTTTCCACAATAAATTTGTTTAAAGGAGGAAACAAATTCAATAAAGTAATCTCTCTAGATAATAGATCTAAGCTCCGAAATTAGAAGAAAGGGAATAGATCTCGAAGAAACTAGGGTTTTAATTGCTAAGAATAAGAAGAGAACTCAATGATTGTATTCAATTGTGGATGCCTTACAATGGAGAAGTCTCCCCTCATTTATACATGTACATAGATTGCATAATATATTAACTTTCCTTATCAGACAAAGTAGAATATGGAAAACTGCCTTATTACTCGAGTCGGCCGCCGTGCCGAAGTAGAGGTCGGTTTCTTCCTCTCCAAGACTTCACTTCGTCCGAATTGACTTCAAATGACCTAATCGGGTCCTTAACCGGATTCCCGGCTAAATAGTCAAATAATATTTCTGGTTTAGTTTGGTATATCGGGGGTGCTGAATCCCGCACCAACATTACCTAACAAATACAATCGGTATGCATTATTTTAGATATAATTTTTCTCAAACTAGATACTGTTAATTACTTTTAGCTATTCGTTTTTTACAAAAATACTTCTTTTTTTTGAACATTTTCATTTTTGCCATTTTTTTAATGCCATTGCAAATGATGATTTTAAGAGAATGCTTGAAGCTGCTGGACAATTTGGACCTGGTGTCACTCCGCCTAGTCAATATCAATTGAGAGAGCCTTTGTTAAAAGAAGAGGTTGGTAGAGTGAGTGGTATAATGAAAGCACAAGAAGATGAGTGGAAGCAGAGTGGATGCTCTGTCATGACAGATTCTTGGTCAGATAGGAAAAGAAGAAGCATCATGAATTTGTGTATAAACTCCAAAGAAGGTACAATGTTTCTCTCCTCTAAAGATTGTTCTGAAGATGCCCACACTACAAAAAAAACCTACATTAATAGCACATGAAGATAGCTCGATTTACTCAATTGCTATTGAAGATAAGTTTGTAATTTTAGACGTGATATGATAGCATTTAATAAATGCTAAGCCAAAAAATTTCTAAGCGGGAATCTAAAATCCCATAGTCCGCCAACACTTAGCCAAATAATTCAGAAAAACGCCTTTTCCTCTTTCTCTAGTCTCTACATCTATCTCTCAATACTTTTTTCACGCTCTCTCCTTCAACCCTAATCCCCTTTCTCTATCTCCAAAACTTAAACCCATAGGCAATAAAAAAAAAAAAATCAGATCTGATCTTCCTATTGTCTACGTCGATGACCAGCCCAGAATCAAACCCAGATCTTCTTCAACCTCTTCTCATCGTCTTCTATTTCTTTTCTCCTCCTTCTCGGCTCATAACCTTCGACCACATCACCATTAAACACTATAATTATTTTTCCTTCACCTGTACTCAGAAATTTCTCCGATTTGGTATTATTTGAACTCAAATCTCCTTCATCCTGAGTTGAGTCTGAGTTTACTCGCCGTCCGAGCTATTGCAAAGAGGACTCAGGTTACTTATATGCAATTTCGAACCAGAATCGATTTCAATTACAAATTAATATTGTGTTTGTTATTTTAAATCTTCAGATCTGATTTTGTATCCCACGATATAGCGATTATGAAGCCAGAGAGAGAGACGAAGAGAGGAGTCTGGGTTCGATAAAATTGGCGGAGGGAGAAAGAAAGAGTCTTGGTTCTTACTCTTATCTTAGTTAACATCTTATTGTTGACATATTTATTTTATGTCAACTAGAACATGATCTGACTTGTTACAACATATATAAGTGTTATCCATTGGATTGAATTCTGCAATATTTAGGTTTGCAAAGATAAATTTCTTAGGAAGTTTGAATTTGTTCTCACGGATTAGGATTTAGGACAAGTTTTTGGTTTCTAAACAACATTGTGTATTGTTCTTTCTTGTTGTGGTGTGTAAGGAGCAAAGGATAGTGAAAGCAGAAGAGTGGGATTCGTTAATGGAGATCCTTCTTAAGCCATTGTCTGCTGCTTTCAGAGTTATTTCCAATTGCTTATGTATGCTTTGTTTATCTACATCCTTGAACCGTTTAACAGTTTCATTCATGGTTTAAGTTTTTGACTTTTTAATTTGGTTGGATCTCTGTTTATTATGTGATTCTTTAGTGGTTAATTTGCGATGATCTTCGACTCAAGTTGGAGAATGATTTCATGAAATCTCTTCAGGATGAGGTAAATAATACATTGACTCTTGCTTTTGTTTTTGTATCATTTTGTACAATTCTCAAATGTTGAATTCTTTGCCTTCTACCTAGGCTATAGAGAGTGGTGAACTGGAGGCTATCAAGCCTTTGCCTTGGTACCCTAATAATCTTGCTTGTCATTCTAACTTTTTATGTATTATTTCAGCTGCTTGAAATAATTCATGAATCATCAGAATCAGGATCTCTACCTAATGGAATGGTTTGTTAAACTCTATCATCTTCCATTCATTTTGGTTGATAGATAATTTGTTTGTTTCTAATTGCTTTGGTTGATTCAGGTGGTGGTGAATGAACTGCAACAACAACGATACTTTGTCCAAAGAAGCATCTGAGGTTAATCATCATCTGAGTTACATGTATATGTTCTAGAACTTAGAAGTTTGTCTCTATTTTTTGGTGATGTTAGTTTATTTTAATTAAGATTTTTATGTAAGACTTTATGTTATGTAAGACTTCATTTTGTTAATGTAATAATAATTTTATGTATGTTGGTGATTTTATGAAATAAAAATATTATATATATATATATATCTAATTAAATAAATTCTGCAAAATAGGATTCAAATATACAAATTATAAAATTTATATACCAAAAAAATAACACTAATTTTGTGTTACCATAAAATGTATTATAGCAGTAATCGAATGCTATAATATGAAAATGCTATCGTATGTAGGTATTTATTATAGCATGTCAAAAACGCTATTGTATGTGGGGGGTCTACCATGGCTGCCGATGTCACAACATTTACGATAACGCTATGTAATATCTATGATAGCAGTTTTCTCACGCTAACAATGTCAATATTTGTTGTAGTGCCATACGGGTCAATATATTTTTGAGTATGTCAATGAGTGCATTGAGAAAGTGGGTGAAAATCAAGTAGTTCAAGTGGTAACTGATAATGACACTAACAATATGGCTGCTGCTAAGTTATTAAAGGAGGTGAAGCCAACAATATTTTGGACTTCTTGTGCTACTCATACAATAAATCTGATGGTAGAAAGCATTGCTAAGCTTCCTTTGTTCAAGGAAACGATTGACAGGGCTAAGACATTTACAATTTTTATTTATGCTCACCATAAGACTTTATCTTTGATGAGGAAGTTTACAAAGAGCAGAGACATTGTGAGGCCTGGAGTAACTAGATTCGCATCAGCCTTCCTTACTTTGCAAAGTTTGCTAGAGAAGAAACAACATTTAAAGATGATGTTTGCTAGCACCGAATGGGACACATGTAAATGGGCAAAAGATTCCAAAGGACTCACAGCATATCATACAACAACAAATATGGAATTTTGGGATGGTGTGGAAATGTGTATCAAAGTCTTTGCACCCTTGGTTAAAGTACTTAGATTAGCTGATGGAGATTTGAAGCCAACAATGGGATTTCTACATGGAGAGTTGGAAGAATCAAAGAAGGAGATATGCAAAGTCTTAGATATTGAGAAGAACTACAAACCCATACTTGATATCATTGGGCAGAAAAGTAAAGGTCGACTTGATAGTCCTCTTCATTGGATGGGATATCTCTTAAATCTTTATTAGTTTTATAAGGATTCAACTATCCAGTTTGATCGGGATGTCATTAGTGCTACTTTCAAGTGTGTTGATGCGTTTTATCCAAATGATCTTGATTCTCAAACATTTGTCATCAACACTGAACTTGCAAAGTATACCAAAAAAGAGGGAAACTTCGGGCATCCTACAGCCATGAAAGGATGTTCCAAAAACGATGAAAATTATGATCCTGGTTTGCTCTCTAAGAACTCTTGTATTTATTTTATTCAGTTTTTCAATCTTTTCCATAATTGTTTAGTAAATAAAATATATATTTTAGTTCAATGGTGGAGCTTCTATGGAGTTGAGGTTCCTAAGCTACAAACAATGGCAAGAAAGATTTTGTCTTTGACAACAAGCTCATCGGGATGTGAACGTAATTAGAGTACTTTTGAAGGGGTAATTGGAACTACATATACTATTTCTTTCTTAACTTAACAAATTTTTTAGATTTGTGTCTAACTAGTCAGATTTAATATGACTAGTTAATATGAGGTTGTTTCGTTTAATATGAGATTGTTTCGTTTAATGCACAGTCCAAAAAACGAAACAGACTTGATACACAACGTTTGAATAATCTTGTCTACGTCCAATTTAATATGAGGTTGTTGGCCAAACGAAAAAAACAAAAAGAGAAGAAAGTGGACGTCCTACTTGCTGATTGTGCTATTCATGCTCAAGATTGGATCGTTGAAGAAAATGATGTGGAACTAGGAGATACTTCTGAAACTATGGGAGACACATCTAAAGATTATGATTTGGCTAGAGAGCTTGATGAGTCTGATTATGAGGAAGAAGTAGATTTTGAGTTTGAGTCAGATGATGATCATCCTTTTGATGGATAAGATGAAGAGAGGTGTGACTAGAAGCTTCATTTTATTATTAAAATTGCATACGTTTAGTTTTTTATTTGACGTTATTAGAGTTTGGACTTTGGAGTGAACTTTTGATTCATATTTTATTTTTTATTTGACAGATTTTAGGATTTTTATTTATATAAATTATTTATTTAAACATTATATAATAATTCTATATATAAAAGGATTTCTGCTAAACCGCCTAGCCCGCTTAAAAATTGTCTAGGCCCCGATTAAGTGTTCTAGGCGCTAGGCGCAAGGTGTCCGCCTAGACACCGTCTAGCGCTTTCTTGAACATTGGTTATACTATGTTAAATTAATTTTTAGTATTTGCTTTTTTAGGTTTGGGTTCCCAATTTACATTTAGGGTATAGTTTTTAAAGGATAGGGTTTAGTATTTAGGATTTAGGGTTTATAATTTTGTCACTTTAAATATTAAAAATGGGTATTTTTGAAAATGGACACCATGAAAGGGTATTTTTAAAAAGTGACATAGAAAAAGGGGTATTTTTGAAAATCCTCCAAAATAAATTGAATTCATTTATGGTTTTTTTACAGGATTTTTTTTATAAAAAACTAGATAAGGACCCGCCCGATGTGCGGGTTTAAAGTTTTGTAAATAGAATTAAATTTAACAAAAATATATTAAAATTTATTGTATGTTCTTTATAAATTTTATTTTTGCTATTATATACCGATCTATATCTATTTATAAATCTTTTATGTATGTTACCATTAAAAGCGTATTTTTTACACCTAAATATATTGTATGTTACAAATATATTCTTTACCACCATCTAAAAAATGTCTGTATAAACACATTAAGCCAACTATTATATGTCTTTTTATTTTCACTTTTGCATAGTTTTTTTAATTACTAAAATTGTTGGCTCAAAAAACATTTCGAATGAAAAATATATTACATAGTATACTAATCAATGATGTATCATCACAATAGTGTATGACCAACCATGGAGAGAACCTTGGCTCCGCCCTTTTTCCCCATGGAGAGAACCTTGTGTCCAGCCTCCTCCACCATGGAGAGAACCTTGACTCCACCTTCCTCCCTTGGGGAGATAACCTTGCATCCAACCTCCTCGACCTTCCTCCATTTGGGAGATAACCTTGCGTCCAATCTCCTCCACAATATAAAGAACCTCGACTCTGCCCTCCTTATGTGTGGAGAGAACATGTTCACGTCTTTTATCTATCTCAAAATGGCTTGCTTCGACAACCAATGAAACTATAGACTCTTTTCTAACTTCAAAAAATCTTTTGATAGTAACTAATGTTAAATTTTCCATTGTATTCGTGAAGTGTCTTTGACACACTATGATGTAGGCTTTGTCTCTGGAACGCCCTGACTGCCATCTTGCTTAGTGAGCGCCATATCCACTTCCAGGGGAAAAGGGCCATTTCATACCCGTACACATCACAAAAGTGCGAATTGTTGCCTGTACAAACAAGGAGAGCCAATTTAGACATGTACCCTAATACATTTCTAATTTCATACCTGTACTCATAAAATCGAGTCAATTACAAAGTCCACGTTAACAGATTTAAGTCAACCGTTAGAGATGCTGACTCAGAATCCACGTGTGTATTGACGTGCAATCGCAAATGCAAAACGATGCCGTTTTGATACGTTTTCCTTGCAAAAATATTGTGGACATTCCACACTCTAGGGAGATTCGAACCCTTGAACTCAAACATTTCCAGCATTGGACTTAACCAATTGATCCCACAACAACACTCAATAATATGATACAATTATATTCTTATAAACCTAAGGTAGCATCCAAATCGGAAAAAATGTGGGAAATACACACCCCTGGGGGTCAAACCCGCGTCCTCAGATTTTAATAGCATAGGACATAACCAATTGATCCAACAACATTGCTCGGATATATCACACAATTTTATCCTTATAAAGCGAAAAGATATCGGGTCTGATTGGTAACGTAGTCAAAGCTGTACAGAAAAGCTGTAAGCTGAAGCTGTAAGCTGTTACGGAATAGTGCAAAGCTGTAAGAAAGAGCTGTACGTGAAAGTTGTACAAAAAAGCTGAGAGTAAAGCTTTTAATAAAGTTTTTGGTAAAGTTTTTGTGATTGGTAAAAATTCAAAGTTGTACCATTTGTAATACTTTGTGTGTGTTTACCAATCAATACCATCTAAGTCCCAATTAAAAAACCAAAATCAATTTTAGTGTAACCAAATAATTTTATTTTATTTTCTCAAAAGTTTTTAATATAAACAGATGTATTAAAGTAGACGTAATCTAAAAAATTTAAATTAAAAATATGAATTAATTAATCGAAATTTTTAGATTGATTAAATTTTTTAGATTAATTAATTTTTTTAGATTAATTTTTTCTAAATTAATTAATCAAAATTTTTAGATTAAAAAATGTTAATTTTTTTTAATGAATTAATTAATCTAAAAAAATTAGATTAATTAGATTAATCTAATAAATTAGATTAATTAATTCATTTTTTAATGAATTAATTGATCTAAATTTTTTAGATTACATCTACTTTAATACATCTGTTCATATTAAAAACTTTTGAGAAAATAAAATAAAATTATTTGGTTACACTAAAATTGATTTTGGTTTTTTAATTGGGACTTAGATATCTTTTCGCTTTATAAGGATAAAATTGTGTGATATATCTGCGTAATGTTACGGGATCAATTGGTTATGTCCTACGTTATGAAAATCTGAGGACGTGGATTCGACCCATGGGAGTGTGTATTTCCCACTTTTTTTCGATTTGGATGCTACCTTAGGTTTATTAGAATATAATTGTATGATATTACCGAGTATTGTTGTGGGATCAATTGGTTAAGTCCAATGTTGGAAGTGTCCGAGATCAAGGGTTTGAATCTCCCCAGACTGTGGAATATCCACAATTCTTTTTGAGGAAAACATATTAAAACGACGTCGTTTTGCATTTTCGATACACACGTGGATTCTGAGTCAGCATCTCTAATGGTTGACTTAAATCCGTTAACGTGGACTTTGTAATTCGCTTGATTTTGTTAGTACAAGTATGAAATTAGAAATGTATTAGGGTACATGTCTAAATTGGCACTCCTTCTTTGTACAGGCAGCAATTCGCACTTTTGGGGTGTGTACGGGTATGAAATGGCCCTTTTCCCCCACTTCCAGTCTATGGGTCACCTTCCTCTATGGGCCCCACGTATACTCCTGGCCCACCCATATCCAATGGCCGGTTTGTTACGTCGGGAGGCTTAAATACTTGTTTACCGACCCTACAAATCACCATATGATATTTCCCTGTGTTTTGTCCTCACTCGCACAATTCCGACAATCACTTCCCGAAAGGTCACCTATCCTGAAACTACTCCAGCTCAAGCATGCTTAACTATGGAGTTTTTTCAGGACCATTGATCGAAAAGATAAGTGTACTTTGGTGACATAGGTGGTCAAATCAATTCTTTTAAACCTATCCGCAAACCAGGGTGTCACAGTCTCCAAACTCCTATGGATCTATCAACAACAATTTATGTTTTTCCAATCTATCTATCTATGTTTGATAGCTTATTTTATCTAACTATTAGGTTGATGAGCTTCTAATCCTTATCTCCCTTCAGGATTGAATGAATGGTAAAATTATGTTTCCACAAAAAGAGTATATGACCAACTAATCAATGTTGAGAAATTAGATTAAAATAAATTTGACATAAATAAAAAAATAATAAAAAATTATAAGCACAATAATATATGAATCCCAAATAATTCAAAGGTGAAAAGATAAATTAAATAAAACAATCTAAAAATACTACATTAAATTTTAAAATACAGTATTAGAAAAGGAAGACTCATATATTAAATTTTTTTATTAGGTAAACATATTAATCTTACATATTCCAAACTGAAAAAGGAGAAAGTAGGAAAAAATTTTGGTTTTAAAAAATAAGAAAATTTTACCTTTCCATTAAAATTTTTTTACCAATAGAATAAAGTTGAAAGCAATATTTTTGAATAAATTATTTTGTTAGATGAAAAATATGAGATGATCTATGTTTATATAGAAGTAAGTATTTACAAAATTTAGAATTAATAATTAACTGTATATTTTCCTTAATCCCATTTCTATATTTTTGTAGAATTAATAATTAACTGTATATTTTCCTTAATCCCATTTCTATATTTTTGTAGAATTAATAACTTAAAATTAAAAATAAGTAAACAATGTTATAATTTCAAATTTTATGAAATATATATATATATATATATAATCTCCTTATAATTATTTAATAAAAAACTTTTAATTTTTGTAATTTTTTTGATAATTATCTTTTTTACATTATTAATACTATTATTTAAAACAAAATATTTTGTTTTGTGTTGTAATCTCAAATCTTTCCTATTAAATATTAACTTTTAAAAAAGTCAAAATCTCAAATTGATATAAACTTGACACATGTCAAAATCTATTTTTGTAATTTTTTAATAATTATCTACTTACACTATTAATATTATTTAAAACAAAATATTTTATTTTTTGTTGTAATCTCAAATCTCTCCTATTGAATATAAACTTAACATATGTTAAAATCTTGTTAATGGCTAACTTTCAAAACCAAAACCTTTAAATTTTGTAAGTTTTGTAATTTTTTTATAATTATCTTTTTACATTATTAATATTATTTAAAACAAAATATATCTATTTTTTTTTGTAATCTCAAATTCCTCTTATTAAATATTAACTTTTACACATGTCAAAATCTCATATTGATATAAACTTGACACATGTCAAAATCTATTTTTGTAATTTTTTGATAATTATCTTTTTATATTATTAATATTATTTAAAATATTTTTTTTTGGTTGTAATCTTAAATTCCTCCTATTAAATATTAACTTTTACACATGTCAAAATCTCAGATTGATTAATGAGCTGGTCAGTTGTGGCCTAATAGTTGACCAAAAAAAAAAAATCCCAGATTGATATAAACTTGACAAATGTCAAAATTTTGTCAATAGCTAATTTTCAAAACCCAATTTTATATAATAAAATATGCTAAACAAGAGAAAATTTACAAACTATATGATATCCATATATTATTTTTTTAAAAATAAGAATTTTGGTCTCTCATAAAGTTTCTTATATTTACCAACTATCCAAAAAAGAAAAAGAAAGCCAACAAAGAAGGCTCCTGAGAAGAATTTGAATTTCCAATAATACATTTTTGTTTTCATTACTACAGCCTTGCACTAATAACAACGCGGTCGCTTTTTTATCATTTTCATTCATCATCTCTTTCAAAAAAAAAAATCAAAAAGCTTCCATTTTTCTCTGTCGTCCTCCTCTCATCTCAAATTCAAATTCAAATTCAAAACCTTGTCTTCTCTTCTCTTGGGTTCCCTCATAAAATTTAGGGTTTCCAATGGATTCAGCTCCCAACTTTACTCCACACTTCCTTCTCCTCCTGCTCTCACTTCTCATCGTATCAATCCCTCTAACATCATCTCAACCCAACGCCACCACTACAAATCCGCCACCGTCAGATTCGGATCTATGCAACGGCGTTTTCGTTTCCTACACTCACACTAAAGGATCCAAGATCCATCCCAACGACACCGCGAACCAACCCTACCGGTTCGAATCTGTGATAACCGTACTCAACCACGGCCGCGACGAGCTCAAATCGTGGCGTGTCTTCGTCAAATTCGCGCACAAAGAGATCCTCGTCTCTGCGTCGAACGCTGTACTCTCTGACGGCTCGAGCTTACCGTTAAGCGTCGAAAACGGCACCGTCTTCGCTGGTTACCCTTCGTCGGATTTGAAATCGGCTATTCAGACTGCGGGTGATGTCACTCAGATGCAAGCTCGTGTTGAGCTCGTTGGCACTCAGTTCGGAGTTTCCCCTCCGAATGTTCCGCTTCCTAAGAACATCTCTCTCGCTACTGATGGATGGAAGTGTCCTAAACCTACTCAAAAAGGTGAATCTCTTTCCCAATGTCTGAGATTTTATAGTGTCTTTAAATCTTTGAAATTTTGCTTCTAGTTCCTTGTTTTGTTTGGCTGATCTTTGGTTTTTTTGCTATATTTAGGAGTTTTGTTTTAGTGATCTTGGTGTTGCTATGTTAAGGATGAAGTATCTAGTGTAGATCCCTATAATCAAGCAGGGATTTTTATATATTAGTAGAGATAGTCAAATTTTAGAAACAATTGCATTGTTTTAAGTCCCATGTGCTCACTCGTGGATAGAGAGTCTTATGTTTGTTACACCTAATGTTTTGAATTAGTCAAATGGAGGAGTCTAATAATTGAATTCTTAGCAACACATTTGGTTCTTTGTGATTGGTCAGGATTATGAGGTACCTGCCCTTAAGATCTTCTGCAGAAACAACATAATAGCTAGTTTATGATTCGATCCACTTTCATCACATTTCTAAATATGATTCTGTTGGTAAGAAAAGGAAAGTCTAGTAGATAGATTTCTAGGTAATTTTGGCTATGTATGTGTTTGCTTATGTAGATAATCATGGCATTGTTCTTTTTGACTGTTGCTTTCTTTGTCGTGTGCTTGAATTTTGTGTGTTTCTCTCTGTTTTTACCAGGTAAAAATGTTCTGCAAGTATGTTGCACGCCGGACCCGGACTATGATAACACAGACATCATTGATAATAAGTACCTTCCCCGACAAGATGGAGACCTCACTATCATGTACGATGTGGTCAGATCATATTCATCGAATTATATGGCACAAGTCACGATGGAGAATCATAGCCCGCTTGGTCGGCTAGATAACTGGAAACTGAGTTTTGACTGGATGCGGGATGAGTTTATCTACACCATGAAAGGAGCTTACCCAAGTGTTGTTGATTCATCACATTGTGTTGATGGCCCACAGGCGAAGTACTACCAAGATCTTGACTTTTCCAACGTGTTAAGCTGTGCAAGACGGCCAACCATCATAGATCTCCCTCCTACGAAATACAATGATTCCACGTTCGGTCTTATCCCATTTTGCTGCAGAAATGGGACGATTCTACCACTGTCGATGGATCCTAGCAAGTCAAGCTCAGCTTTCCAGATGCAGGTGTACAAAATGCCTCCGGATCTCAACATCTCTGCTCTATCACCGCCTCAGAACTGGAGAATCAACGGTACACTGAACCCGGATTACAAATGTGGCCCTCCTGTTCGGGTGAGCCCGAGCCAATTCGTTGATCCCAGTGGGTTGCCCTCAAACAAGACTGCTTTTGCCAGCTGGCAGGTGGTCTGCAACATCACTCAACCAAAAGATGCGAGTCCTAGATGCTGCGTGTCATTCTCTGCCTACTTCAACGACTCGATCGTTCCATGCAAGACTTGCGCTTGCGGATGTTCTAACAACAAAGCGGCTCGAACTTGCAGCGCAACAGCCCCGTCTCTTCTTCTACCCCAGCAAGCTCTTCTGGTTCCATTTGAGAACAGAACTGAACTCACTCTCGCTTGGGCTTATCTAAAACATCGGCCTGTGCCAAACCCAATGCCTTGTGGGGATAACTGTGGAGTCAGCATCAATTGGCATTTGGCTACAGATTATCGAGGGGGATGGACAGCTCGGGTCACAGTCTTCAACTGGGGTGAAACAGACTTTGTAGATTGGTTTACTGCAATTCAGATGAAAAACGCTGCCCCTGGTTTCGAGAGAGCCTACTCATTCAACGCAACTACACTTGGTATCAACGGGGAGAACAACACTATCTTCATGGAGGGTCTTCCCGGATTAAACTATCTCGTCGGAGAAAGAGACGGGGAGAATCCGTTGAAGAACCCTCGGATTCCAGGGAAACAACAATCTGTTCTTTCCTTCACCAAGAGACTGACTCCTGGGATCAATGTCCCTGGAGGAGATGGCTTCCCACGCAAAGTGTTCTTCAATGGCGAGGAGTGCTCTCTCCCAACTATACTCCCAATGAGAAGCAGTCAACACCGGATACACATCTCTGCTTTACTCTTGGCATTACCTCTTTTGGCTCTCTTGCTTCTGCGGGCGTAAACACACTGAAGCCTCCCGTGGGGTTGGCGATACATTTTCATGATTCATCCCCGGTTAACTCGAAAACCGGTCAGTTCCGCCGTTTTTGATGGAGAATCAATCGATTTTTTTTTTTAACCTGTGATGAGTGTTGGAACTTGGAAGAAGCTTTATATAGGTGCTATGAAGATATGTTACCATTCTTGTATTGTTTTTTGATTAAAGTTTTTCAGTAATTACTAATCAGTATGTATAATATATGACTATGTTACACTTTCTCGGCCATGGACTAATTCCTAATCTTCCAAACTGGTACTCATCACCGAAACAACCAGTTTAAAATGCATGTAGCAAATCTGGTCAAGACTGAATTAATAGCAACATTGGCCAAAACAAGGTAAGCAAAGATGGCCAAGATTGACTGACTGAGTTTTGTGGATTTGTTCATTTATCGGATAAAATACCGTATCTTTATTATTATGAAGCAACGCATAGATTCATATCTACACAAAATGATCCTAAAGCTCAAAAAAAAGAAGCAAAACATAGGGGCCGACGGCCTATTTCCCCACCAGAACTATCGTATCGAGCCAGATAGAGCCCGTTCTTTACCCCCGGTCTATATGTCCCCGAAAAAAAAGTTCAATGCCAGTTTCCCCCCGAATTAAAAGTTCAAAAGCTATATCTCCCCGAGTTTTGATTATAACGGTATAATGTCTAAACCCGAGACCAAACCATATATGTCCCAAAAAT
>NC_025696.1:17352634-17406725 GCF_000633955.1 Camelina sativa
TGATCTTCATCATCTTCATCTTCAGAATCTGGTATACACACATTAGGAGCATTTGTCTCAGGCCAAAACCTTGGACCTCTCTGTGGAACCAAGCCTTCGGTGTAGTTTCTTCTCCACATAGCTGTCCTGAACCATTGACAGACATAGTCCTCGGCTACAAGTGTTTTCTCGATGATGACTGCATAGGCATGTTCACATGGGATGCCACATATCTGCCACTTCATGCAGGAACAAACCATCTTCTTAAGACAGACTCTATGTTTATCTAAACCATGAGTTACTTCATATGCTCCATTTGTGCTTGAGTTAATCTTCGACTCAGATGCATACTTATGCTCTTTAGCTAGAAACAATGCAACATATGGAGTACAAATCCCTGCAAACAAACAAGCATACGCATTCATTATTGTCTTTAAACCCAGAAACAAGCAAACCATTGCTAATACTAAAAAAATCATTGAAATGAAATTACCTGTGTGAGAATGAGATTCTGCAGACCGTTTGGCAATCCTCACCATTGCAAGTCGTCTGATTGTCTCTAGCATAGCAATAAAAGGTTTCTCCCTTGCCTTGTTAATGGAGCTGTTAAAAGACTCTGTGGGATTATTATCAACATCTTCACAATAACTCCCAATCTTGTGGAATGCCCTGCACCAGTTTTTTGGATTTGTCCTCATGACATCATTGTATACACCAGTATCATAACAAAAGATCCTCTCCAAGTGCCGCTTATAATCCGCCTCATTGTAAGACCAAGCCAAATCCCACAAAAGTGGCTTCATCCGTGTTTTATTTCCATGATGCTTCTTCAAGTTCCCGTAGATGTGTTGTACACACATTCGATGCTCCATCTTTGGTAATTCCAGCTGAACAGCTTTGATCAATCCCTACAAAATAAGAATAATCATTTAAAGGTACCATAAACAAAAGACACAATCAAAATCAGTTACAAACCATGATAAATACGACTTACCTTTTGCCTATCAGAGACCAAAATGAAGCCGTCACCATCATTTAGTCCAAGGTCAGTCTTCAAATGCTTCATAAACCAAGTCCAATTGTCGGTGTTCTCAACTTTTACAACCCCCCATGCTATTGGATAAATACCATTGTTAGCATCCCTACCTAAAGCTACCAGAAGCTGTCCCTTGACCTTATTCTTTAGGAAGCAACCATCCATTCCTATTAGAGGCCTACAAGTCTCTTTCCATGTTCTTCTTATGTTGTCAAAACAAACATAGAACCTATCGAACATGTCTTTCCCATCATCAGTCGTCACACATTCAACCTCTACATGTGAATCCTTGTTTGATTCTAATATCTCAGCAGCATAATCTCTTAATCTAGCAAACTGTTCATCATACTCCTTCTCAATCCACCTAAGTGCCTTCTTTCTAGCCGCCTGACACTGATGCCTAGTGACACTGATCTTCCACCGTTCCTTTATGATTTCTTCCATTTTCATTGGCATGAAGTACTCAGGATTATCTCTAATCTTATCAAGAAACAACCTAGCTATATGATTCACCTTAAACATCTCACATTCTCCATTAGGAATACAGCTATGCTTATCATTAAACTTTCTAATCCTCCACATGTTATCACTTGGCAAAATCGCGGCATATACCTTCCACTCACACTTTGATCCATCAACTCCATTACAACCAACACATATGAAGCCAATTTTATCTTTATCATACCTGTATTGCTTCAGATTGTTTCCAGTTCGAAGAACATAGTCCGTCACTGCCTCTTTGAAAGCGACACCACTGAAGAATGTTTGCTTATCGTACAAATGCCCATCACCGCGCCTGATATGTGTATGAACTGGCTCTTCTCCGTCACCGTTTTCTTCAGTATCACTCTCCGGATACACATCATGGCGGACCGGTGGTTCGTCGACGAACTCGTTGACCAACTGGTCGATGTGAAATTCATCTCTGTCAATGGCTTCTTCATCGAAATCTCCTCCAAACTCTGCATCTGGAACGACAATCGCCATTAACGATGTCTTCCCTAGGGAATCTAAGCTTCGAATTTGGGTTTTCAATCTCTAGGGTTCTTCGCTTTAGGGTTCTTCGCGAATTTGGGATTTTTTGTTTTAGGGATTTGGGTGATAATGGATAATAAAATCAAGGTATATCGGGTCGAAATCGGGTTTGTTTTGGTATAAGCAAGGTTTAGTTTTTTCTTTATCGGTTAGGTAAATAGTAAACCAATCCCAAACCACGATTATGGGTTAATTGATGTAGAAGAATAAACTCGGGGAGATATAGCTTTTGAACTTTTAATTCGGGGGGAAACTGGCATTGAACTTTTTTTTCGGGGACATATAGACCGGGGGTAAAGAACGGGCTCTATCTGGCTCGATACGATAGTTCTGATGGGAAAATAGGCCGTCAGCCCCAAAACATAGCTAATTGTCGGAAATTAGATGGTCAAGAACCCGATGTCTCAGTGTTTTATGTAAGACCGAGACAGATGTAGAAAGTAGAAACAAAATAACTCAAACGAAATGGACATTACATTACTCCTAACATTTCAAAAAGAAAACAATTATTGTCTTTTATAATCTGGCTTTTGAATTTCCTGCAGATTATCATCTAAAGATACAACACATGATAACATCTATCATCTAAAGATACAACACATGATAACATCTAAAGATACAACACATGATACGTTCTATTCTGTAGTGCTTTTGTAACAAAGAATCTTGCAGTCTAGTAGTCTGAGTTTCTGAGGTCAGACTGGAATATTATCGATGGAGTATCCGTCAAAATCGAACTCGTTATCTGCCGATGGAATGCCTTCCTGCATTTATGCCAAGGGAATGAACATAAGTGTCACTGATGATGTTCATGCCTGTTACTAGTGCTGTGTAGTTTTGAACTTTCGAGTAAGGAATCAAACCTGTTTGAGAAGTGCGCTCATGAGATCTTCTTGATGATACTGCTCGTGAAACAATGTGGTTGCGGGAGGACAGGTCACTGTCTCCGCCACTCTCTCTGACTTAACTCTGACCGATCCACCATCCATAAAAACATGGTTCAGATGATTTAGACTCCGGCTCAGTGGTTGCTGATTCTGTCCATGCGCGGTCACCACTGTTGCGTCCGTTTCCCGCCTTTTTCTCTGCATGGAAGACGAAGAGTACGCTTCCGAAGTTGAAAAACCTGCAGAGGCTGCTGCTGTGTCCTGATGGGAATAGACCAATCCAATATTCCGCATATCCCAATCATTCAGTTTGCTGTTGTGCTGTTGCTGCTGCGGAAAATCGTTGAATATGTCGTAGCTTGGGTTACCAAACCCTGCAGTAGCAGCTGATGAACCGCCTTTCGCATCAGAGCTGTTGACCTCTTCTTGGTAAGAAGCTGACACTGGAATTGATATCCCCGGGGCACTTGCCAATGGGAAGTTGTTGTGAGGTAGATCTGCGGGGAAGTTGTTGAAGACTGAGTGGGTAGCTGGTACCACTCTGTTGTTAGTCTCAGGGATACCGTTTCTAACCGCACCAGTGAGATCGCTTCTCCTTGAAACGCTGGTTGAAAACATCGGTTGTTGTTGCCCGAGGGATGATAGCATTGATGTCCCTCCTCGGGGCAGATGGTCGGCTAGAGGCAACATCATCCCACTGCTTTGAACATTCTGTCCTGGACGCATACCAGCCATTTGTTGCTGTACTCGCATGTGACTACTACCTGCAAACTGTTTCGGTTCCATACCTGTTGGGACACCGTGAAGCAAACTCATCTGCTTATTACCATTGTTTATGGTCTGCCCATGTCCATCTCCAAATCTTATTTTCGGATTTTCAAAGTTGAAGATGCTTCTCTGATCTACAAGGGGAGAACCCGACATCCCGGGTTTAATGAGCGAAGACCGCCCAAGGCCAGCTGCTTGAAGCTGTGCGAGGCTCTGAGCAGGAAGCTGCCCTACAACAGCTAGAGCTTGAAGATCGAATCCATTCAACGAAGAAAGAGGACCAAAACTCGGATCTTGGCCAGTCATAAACGAATGGTTCATATTTCCTTGGTGCTGCGATACTCCTCCAAGCCGTCTTAGATATATACGGTACTTCTGCAAATCCACAATGTCACCAGTGTTAGAAAACATAAAAAACGGAACAATGTAATACTATTCAGTCACACATATCTACCTGGAGGTGACTGGCTACGTTTTCTCGAGTCAGGCCAGGTACATTCATCATCTCTAAGATCTTCTTAGGAACCGCTTCTGCATTGGATAACGAGGATGGTAAAAGATTTAGACAAGAAAACTAAACATTAATACGCACAAACACATAAGCAAACAAGTTTTTTCACTTACTGTCAACACCGAGCTGATTCACAGCAGCGACAAACTGCTGATGCAGTTCAACCGACCAAACCACTCGTGGTTTCTTCAAACTCGACGTGTCCTCTTTGTCATCCCCTTGATCATCTACTTCCCCTTCCTTGCGCTTTCTCGAGCTAGAGCTCCTCCAGTTGCCTTCATTAACGGAAGACGAATTGTTATCAGCATCCTCCCTCGGCTGCTGCATGTCTCTGTCGCCGCCAGTATCTTCAATACTTCCTCCTGAATGTTCAGAAACATTCCACTCGTTCCGCTTCTTCCTCACCACATGTTGCCATATATTCTTCAAAGCCTCAATACGTACTGGCTTAATTAGGTAATCGACCGCACCGTGAGTCACTCCTTTCAACACAACGCTCTTTGAATCATCCGCAGACATCACTAATAATAACCAAAAGATTTTAGATCTCAAAGAGAAAAGTCAAAGTAAATGATAAAAAAAAGAGGAGACAGGATCAAAAAAACAAACATACTAATAACAGGTAAATCCATCTCTAAACCAACATGTTCAAGGAGCTTGAAACCATCCATGTCAGGCATATGAACATCACTGATGACAATATCAAAACCATGCTTGTTCTTCCGGAGCAGTGACAATGCGAGCTCAGCTCTGTTGCATTTAGTTACTGTAATAACAGAATCAGAGTAAAAAAACCACTTAGTCAAACTAAAGCATAAAAAAAAAAAAAAATTATGAAAGAACACAATCAAAACAAAATTACCAGAATCTCAAACTAAATCAGAAGGATCTCTTAGAATTTTTTTCTTTTTTTATATAGATAACAAAATCTTTAGTTTCTGAATCACAATCTTCTTGAAAAATAAGATCAGAATCTTTAAAAACAGATCACAATGGATGATATGAGAACAGAACAGAGAGGACTAAGCTATTTATATTTGAATCTAACAGTGAAATCATATTCAACAGTCAATGAAATTTCTTAGTCTCTAGTCAAAACTCCCCAAAAACTCTTGCGATTTCTTCTATATATGCCATAGTCTACCAAAAGAAGAAACCATAATTAACCACAAAAAAAAAAGATTATGATAGAATTTTCTCCAAATTAGGAAACTTTGAATAATAAAAATGAGATTTCTTTCTATGTTTGGATTTATTTTACCTCTGTAGAGACAAGTCATGAGCATCCTCTCTAAGATCATGAGACAAGTTGGATCATCATCAACGACAAGAACTCGAAGACCCGCCGGAAACGGGTCAGAATTGGTACCCGAATCGGGTCCTCTTCCGTGACCCGGATTTATCATTCTCTCTCTCTCTTCTCTCTCGTCCAGAGAAGAAAGATCAACAAGAGATTGAAACAGAGAGAGAGAGAGAGAGAGAATATATGCCTTATTAGATAGAGAGAGATATATGAAAAAAGGAATTGATGTGGTTTGATTCCAAGAAGAAGAATTGGGGATAACAACAACAAATCAAACCCAACAGACAAAAAAAAAAAGTAACAAAATCTTGATACCAAGATGATGATGAGATTTTGATTATTATAAAAAAATGAAATTTTGTTTTGCGGTAAAATGAAATTAAAAACAAAATTAAGTGGAAAGGTTTAGTTATGGGGTTGATGATGAGATGTGAGAGTTGAAGAAGAAGAAGAAGAAGAAGAAGAAGAAGTAGAAGAAGAAGAAGAAGGCTCTTCTTTGTGTCTCTGAAGCTTGAATTGAAGCTCGATTTCTCTGTTACTGCTTTTTTTTTTTTAGTAAGTTCTGCTAATTTTGTTTTTTTAATTTAAATCTGAAAGTATGAAAATGTTTATACAGTAGTATTATTATACTATTATATAGTTTACAATACATACATGTCTGTGTATAATAATATATGTACGTGGTGCAGAGGGGAGATGTGTCCTTGATGTTTTGCACTTCTCCAGATAGAGACCATGTACTTTATCATGTTTACTTTTGTATCCCCTTTTTCGAAATTGCTATATGACCAAGGAAACCTCTTCTTCCAAAACTCTTGTCAAGTTTATTGCTGCTACACACACACAATTTTTGTTTCTATCTATGATCCATGCTTAGATATCTTTTCTATCTTTTATTATTTTGTAATCTTTTTGTTTGTAGAAACTATTTTTTAATTTTATACAAAAAATATATTCCAAGTTCACTATATTGACTTTGTAATTGTCTATGCTTCTTATAGATTTTGTTCTCTTTTTTTTTCTAATTACTAGAATCTATTTTTACGTTTTTCTCTTTTATATTTAAGACATATATGGAAATGTTGCAACAAGTACGAACCATATAATATATATAAAAAAAAGAGATAAATATAAGATGAGTGAGATAATCCTTGCCATAGATTTGAAGAAGAAGAGAAATGAGAAGCAGAGATGCTAGAATTTCACGCACCTACGAAATCATCTAACTATTCTCGATGCGTCTGAAAATAAAGAGAAGTGAAATATAGGTAAGGATTTTTTTTGGATAACTCGTAGTTGTCAAGACATCTTTTCAACAAACATGATTTATGATTTTAAACATCGTAAATTAAATTTAGTAGTAAATTTTTTTTTACCTTATTAGATAACCAATTTTTTGTAATTTAAAAATTTAGTAGATAAAAAAAAGATAACTTATAACATCCTAGTATTTTAAAAATAGTTTGCAATTTTTTTATTGTTTATGTATAGTAGGTAGATATAAACTATTTTTACTATTTTCTATAGTTTTACATAGTAATTATCATGAAAACATGTATTTTCAGTTTTTTCTTGTATATCTTATGAAGCACACATACCTAAACATGGGTTGTTTTGGAAAGATATCAAACTATGTGGGGTTGATCTTATATTATTTTAAACTACTGGGTACGGAACTTCTAATAATTGAGAAGAGAAGAAAAAAACGGGTCCAGAGACCCTTGGTGCGCGGATCCAGCTCATTCATGAAAACATCATTTTATTTTAAAAAACCTAGCTAACCTTAACAAATTATACTGTTATTTTTGTTCTCCAATGTAGTTTTCACTTTGTAAAAAAAAACATATATATATATATATATGTCTATTTATTTATTTATTGCTTATTTTTTTCCATCATCATCTTATAATTTGTTACTATTCTATTTTAACCAAAAAACCCTAAAAGAATTAAGGACAATACTATATCCTCCCAATAATTTGGTTCTATTTTCGACTTAATTTGGTAACTATAATAAAATATAAACCATGCCTTCTACATCTTATATGAGTCTATGACCTACATGTATCCCTTAAATTAATGGGCTAAATACATATAATATATGTTTTCTTAAATAAATAGAATAATAATACATCAACGCACATTCAAGCATATGATTAACAAAAGGCAACGCATTTTCTAACAACAATATGTTGTATAGTTGTACACACACACATCGCAACTTGTAGTATATGTGTATACAGTATATATTTACGTACGTATGTGCGTATTAATTCGCTCGTAAACTTAATCGTTAAACGAAAATATTAGTATATATAACTCCAATAGCTGTTAATCGTTTAACAAAAATAAAAGTAGCAAGTATAGGAAATAAAACCAAAAATTTAACTAAGTGACTTTGGTTCACGGTCACTACACACTCCTCCTTAGAGGTTTTACGGATAAAGTCATATGATATATTGATATTAAGTTATTAACTCTTCCGCTCGATGATGGTTCGGATAACATTTTGAGATGACACCGAGCCAGCCGGCCATGTAATAGAAGTACAATAAAAATTATGGCTACAACCGAGTAACCGAACGTTTAGGTATTATATTTGTAAAAGAAACAATTGTTGTGTTCGATCATACCAAATGTTAATTAGTGGTCAAATGTTATCGAACATCACCTGATTTGTTTTATTTATTTATTAAGCAAGCATATATAAGACAAACGGAAAGAAAAAGGAAGCAAAACAAAAAGAGGTTCACAATTGCATTGCCACTTGCATGGTCGAAAGTTATTAATAATGGAACCTGTACATGACATTTGTGTAACCTCTGTCCAATAGTATTGGGAAAAGTGGCAGCAACGCACTTTGGTAAGTGATACTGGTGGATCTCCTCCTCAATGTTTGCTCTCCACTATGACACTTACTCATCGACCCTTTTCTTTAACCACAAATACTATGTAAAATATTTAGTTACATTTTTTTAATAAGTTATCCCTACTTATTGGAATACAAGCTGGTAGCATAAAATGAACATGTTTCAAATTGTATGCAAGTAGGGAAAATGTTTAAATTATAGAAAGCCTTTCAAAAACGATTAAGTCACAAAAGATAAAGTTAACCACTTTGATTATGCGTAAGAAATATTTTTATACCATATCCTCCATAACACGTACACATATAAAAGTTCTTGAATTCTTATTTATAACAGATGAAATCAGTAAATTACAAATGGACGATATAAGTCACAACATCTTGATGACTTTGTTTGTAGAGTAAATTATAAAAATCTATTGAAATGGAATTTTGGATTTTATTAACAAAATAGTAAAAACTGTTAGAATCTATGTTCCCTATTTTTTTTAGGAAACCCCATTTTTTTCAAAATCTTTTATGGTTAAAAAAATAGATTTTTGGAAAAACGAAAACCAAAAACCATTTTAAAAACTATAACCATTTAAAGCCTAAGTTTACACTTTACATCCATAAGCAAAAAATTGCATTATCTGAATCAAACTAGCTATAGATAGACTAATGATGACTTATTGTACCAACGGTTTCAACATTTTAGATTAACTTTAAGTGATATATTTGTTGCAACATTATTATTAAGGTTCATTTTTAAAAATAATATAAGGTTTATCGTGATAGTTAGATATTTAGATTATGGATTATGTAGATTGTTATTCATAAAAATAATATAGTATGTTTTGGTCATGATATTTGAATTTGTGTTAAAACAAACGATGATTAAAATTTAGTTTCGAAAACATTAATATAAAGGTTTAATTTCTCAAGTAGACAAGAAAAGAATTTCATAAGTACTATAGAATTGTAATCTTGAATATTAAATAAACTCTTACGCTCTGCAAATTTAAGAGTTGATATCATTCTGATAAACCTAGGTGTAACATCCGCGAACCGGATTTTGTGATTTTGAAAGGAGTGTCGATCGACACCCTAGTGGCATCGATCGACACCACTAATTTCTGGGTTCGGCCGGTTTGATTAATTGCCGAATTGGTTCGGTTTGGTTCAATTAAATCCCTAAATCGTGTTATAAGCGTCTAAGGACGAGTTTAAGGGTTTTTGGGGAGTTATTTGGTCGCCGCTTAGTGAAAGAAAGAGAGAAAAGAGAGAGAAACGTTTTTGTGACTTTCTGGGCTTGTTCTTGGAGTTTTTGGAGAGATCTGAGGCTATAGGAGGGTTAGTTGTTGCTGGAAACGAAGGGGGAGCTTCTGGAGGTGTTGTTTTCCACGTTTCTCAATCCAATCTTCCTGTTCTTGAGGTGAGTGCTTGACCATGGTTGATCTAAGCATGAGATCTCTCTTGTTTGTGTGTTTTCTTTGCTGTTTGTGTTGTTTTGTTGCTTGGGTTCGTTGCTTTTGTGATTCCCAGTGATTTCTGAGGTAATTGGGTGAGTTTGAGACGGATTCGAGATGATTGGGAAGGAGAGTTCGATGTTCGGTTTCGCGCAGATCGTGTCTGCAGAGGAGGCATCGATCGACACTAGGAAGCATCGGTCGACACCATTTGGAGTGGCATCGGTCGACACTGTTTAGCATCGGTCGACACCATTGTTTGTAGCATCGATCGACACCGTGAGGCATCGGTCGACACTGGTCTCAGTCGAGACTTGATTTCCTGGTTTGATGTATTGTTGTGTGTTGTTTGTTTTGCTTAAACTTGAGGGTCTCATATGCTTGTGTGTATAACCCAGTAGATGGGAGGACGGCCTCACTAAGTATTTATGATAATACTTACGCATCTCAATTGTTGTTTGTGGTGTGCAGGTATGTGACGTGGAATCATGGCGATGAGGAGGAGGATGAACTAGGGTCTCGTTTGTGTGTTGTTGGTCTTTGTTATATTGTTTAGGATGGAACCTTGGATAGAGATATGTTAGGTTGCTGGATAGAATGGATAGAAATGCTATTGTATTGGTTTTGTATTATTGATATGTTTCCGCTGTGCATGTAATTGGATGTTGGTTTATTATTGGTTGGTTACCGGGTGTTGGTTGGTTTGTTTAATTAAGTAGTATGGGATACTTAATTATATATTGTATTTAATTATTAAAAAGAAAAAAAAAAGTCGGGTTGTTTCACTAGGAAGCGAAATTTGTTCAGAATTCTTCGAATATACTATACTAACTGGTTTTTTTTGTTGTGTAGAAGAACTCTAAACTCTAATAATTTCGTTTATTAAACTACAGATGACTTATTGTACCAACGATTTCAAAATTTTAGATTAACTTTAAGTGATATATTTGTTGTACCATTATTATTAAGGTTTATTTCAAAAAATAATGTAAGGTTTATCGTGATAGTTAGATATTTAGATTATGGATTATGTAGATCGTTATTCCTAAAAATAATATACTATCTTTTGGTCATAATATTAGAATTTGTATTAAAAGAAACGATAATTAAAGTTTTAGTTTTGAAAATATTGAAAATATTAAATAAAGGTTTAATTTCAAGAAAATAATTTCATAAGTACTATACAATTGTAATCTTGAATGTTAAGTAAACTCTTACGCTCTGCAAATTTAAGAGTTAATATCATTCTAATAATTTTAATTGTTTGTTTTTTTTTTTTGGTACATAAACCTGCCAAGCAAAATTTATTAAGAATTCTTCGAATATACCATACTAACTGTTTTTTTTGTGTAGAACTCTGAACCCATATAATTTCGTTTCTTAATTGGTAAATATTTAGTGCAATTTAATCTGTTACTATTAGAGATGTTTTAATGGAAAACACAAAAAAAAAAAAACTCAAAGTTAGTGACCACAAAATTAACAAGTAGTTGTTGTAATGTCAATTTTGCGGAGGAGCTTCCCCGGGATGCAAAGTGTCGAATCGATGGTAAGAAGTAGATAAGAATTATTAAAAACCCATTATTTGAGAAAACTTAAGTGTCAGCATGTGAATCCAGCCACCACTTTAGCCAATTGAAACCATTCTTTGACCCAACTTTTTTGGATTTTGACGTTATTTCCAATTATCGACCTCAACTCTCTCATAGATATTTGAGTTGAGTCATTCATAAAATATTCACGTGAATGAGCGCTTAAAACGTGTTGTAAATTTTGAAGTAATTGAATTTGAAGTTTGAACTCTACTCTCTTATAACACATCTACTATGCATAGTAATTGAATTGATCCACCCTATGATTTAGTAGAACGAACGAATAGGTTAAACAACAATGAACACAACGTGTTGGTGATTTATATAATTAAGTGAAGCAAGATAAGTTGTGTATAAAAACTCTAAATATGATAAAAATGAGGATAACTTGTGTATAAAAACTCCAATTTTTTTTTTTTTTTTTTGAAACACGTGTATAAAAACTCCAAATATGATAAAAATGAGGGATAATAATAGTATAGTAAACAACAAAAATGTTTATTTTTGGCGTGAGGTGTTATGGTCTGTCCGAAGAAAAGAGGCCGTACGTTAACGTGAAACAATTATAATACGCAACTCCTTCAAAGAGTCGAGACAAAACATATTCAAGTATGACCAAACAAAAAATATCAAAAATGTTGAATGAAGTGACAAAACAAACTTATAAATAAAATGCTCTCGTTGAGAGTTGAACTCAAGACCTCCCGCTTACTAAACGGGTGCTCTAACCAACTGAGCTACGAGAGCTTCTTGCTACCCTTAATTCAAAGAACTCTAAAACCCTTAATATCAAATATCTCTATTTTAACCAGACACACCAGTACAGTTACAAATACTACACAACAGAAGTAACAAAAAATCTTATATATAATAAACTCTTTTTTTTTTTTTTTTCTTTTTTCCAAACTGTGTCAATTACATAACAAGTTTCCACGGTAATAAAACACAAATTTACGATCAGTGTCTATACAGATTTCTCATTTTCCCCTTCAAAAAAACAAACAAAAGTTGCTGAAAGATGCTTCACTTTTGCTATATATCACTCTCGTTATTTATAGTTTTAGGAAACGACTATTAAATATATCATCTCCACGCGGAACCACTATGCGTTATGAAGTGTCTAAAGTCTGGTAGGATCACCTTCAACCGCCTGAGCCACTCTTCAGCTGCTTGTAGCAGCGTCCCGACTCTTTGGTTCTCGTCAGCGTCACTCTCTGGGCTCCATACCGACAGCTTAAACTTGTAGGAGGCTAGACCGAATGTCGGCAAAGGAAGCTTCGATGATGCAACCGGTTTGCTTGAGCTTCGACCTTCCTCATTGCTTGTACCTTTTTACAAGATAATATATAAGAGTTTGATTCGGAATGTTTTATATTAAGCCAGACTACGTTTTATATATGCAGAGATGACTTACCTCGACAGGGTGTTGATAAGGAGTGGAATGTTAAAAAGCAAGCGTCGAGGTTCTGTAATGATTGACCTAATGGTATTCGGTATATTGGGTACCTTCAAGAAAGTGGGATGACAAAAGATTTAGAGAGAGCGATCTGGGAAACTAAACTCATAAAAATGTGGGAAAGGACAGATTAGATGCAATACCAAGCTACAGAGACCCAACTGGAAGGTGATAGATCGCAGCTCCTGTATGTTCTGAGTGCTGGAAATTGTGATGACAGGTTTGAGATCTGAAATAGTAAGGTTAAAATTATAATGAGACAGAACAGAACATTTTCGCCGGCTATAAATTGAACACCATGTGACTGTAACATGTTAATAGAGGTCTAGCCACTTTTGAAACACGTATAAGCAAAGATAATAAGCTTACCTTGTCAGTCAATGGTTCACGGCCAAATGGCATAGCAGCTTCAAGATACTCAAAGACAAGGTCACCAGGAGAGATACTGCTGGCCTCACTCTCATCACTCGATGAACCAATGCAAGGTTTCTCTTCCAAAGAGGCTCTGTATAAACTCTGAGAAAGCTCTCTACAGTCATTACTGCCATCGCTACTCATGTCTCTAGGCGAATCACCATCACTTTCTTCACCAGGTCTCCTGTTTAAGAACATACACCAAAACAACGGTTTTATCTAAAAGGCAGGGAATCAAGGAGAAAGCTTAAGAAACCAAACTAATTTGGAATTCAACACCATTACATACTTGAAATCTAGTTCCTACAGCGTTCCCATCGTCTAGGTTAAGTAGCAGGGAACGTAAAAAGTTGGTATTCCTATCGTCTCCGAAGATTAAGAACTATCCAAGAAAGAGATGGCTTCATTTCAGAATATATAATTGACAAGAAAATAAACTGCTAAATATCAGTTTCCCCAATCTCAGCTCTTCAATAGCAAAGAACCAGATCACCCTCCTACTAATGATTGATAAGGAAGCAAATAAAACATACGCAAAATGATATGAAACTCACCTCTTACTCGTTGAAACTCTAGATGGGTCTTCATAAAGCTGAATTCCAGAGAGATAAGGAACATAATACTGAACAACCGAATCCATCCCATTTAAGAGAAGAGGAACCCCAACACCGTAGGCACTCCACTCCTCAAATGAATCCCACAAATCATTAAGCAAGAAGTAAGGACAGTGCTCTGGTTCCCGGTTTCTCCACCCTTTCATGCTTCTCTGAAGGACACATAAACTAATAGTAAGCACAACAACAACAACAACATCTCATTCTTAACTAAGCATCATACTTTGTGAGTCTAGATTCTCTAAAGTCTATCCAATAACCCTAAATCCAATAAGAGCATGATCGTTACCAAAAGAACGATCTTTAATTGCTAAAATGTGCAATGCAAAAAGTAATTTTGAAATTGGATTGTGAAACTTCCCAAAATCCAATTGAAATATCGAATAAACCTCAAGAAGTAAAATTACCAGAGGCAAGTGTTGCGTAGAGACAACGGGAGTGGTGCACTCGATAAACCGGCCTAAATTGGAGGAAGTGCCGGTGGTGGTTGTGGTGGTGGAGGAGGAGACCCGACCCGGTACAAGAGAGGAATCGGAGGTAGAGCACTCGTCGGGTTTCTTAACTTCCTTATCCTTGGACTTAATCTGGCGATCGAGCATCTTCTCCTTAGCGTTTAACTTCTTTTTCTCTTCCTCCTCGGCTTCAAGTCGCTTCTTCTCACGCTCCTGTTGAAGTTTTCTCATCGGAGGAGGGTTGTAAAACCGATTCTCGCCGCGGATCCTACGGGTAGTCGACATTTTGTTCAGGCGCCGGCGATAGAGAATAATAAAAAAAGTAGTTGGGGATGATGATTATGAGGATTATTTGATTATCGTTTGGTCTTCTTCTTCTTCGTTTCTTCGTCTTCTGTGTGACGCAGTTTGAAAAAGGGCCTCAATGGTTATTGTTTATTATTATGTTTTAGGGTTTTAGATTTTTTTAGATTTTTTTGGGTTAGTGATTTAATTGAGTAGAGCAGTCAAAGATGCCTTTTATTATGAGATTTTGTTATTTACAGTATTTAATCAAATGAATAAATTCATACCTACGATCAGTGTTTGAAAAAGCGGTCTAGGCGGTCGCCGCGCCTAGGCGCTCAACCGACGCCTAGACGACAACCTAAACCGCCTAAAATCACATATATTTCGATTTAATATATTTATCTAATTTTTAACTATATATAATTAAAATTTAAAGTTTTACATTCATATACATAATTACAAATCTTTATATGTTGTTGATATCAATTAAAAACTACATTTTTTCCTAAGTTTTGTTTATGGTTTATTACTTTTATTTATCTAACATATATTTTTGTCTACAATATTACATATATAATGTTCTACGTTGAAAACGCCTAAAATCGCCTAGCCTCCGATTAAACGTTCTAGGCGCTAGGCGTTGGGTCACCGCCCAATTACCGCCTAGCGCTTTCTTGAACATTGCCTACGATTATAAAAAACTCATACCCCAAAAACAATCTATAATAATAAAAAAATATATATATAAGAACATTCTTTTATATATATATATAATTACTTCAATTTCAGTTTTTATCTTCATCAAAATTGTTGAATCTAGAATTCACACAATGAATTTGTTTGAGTGGGGAACAAATTCACTTAAAGATCTCTCTCTAAAAACTGGATTAAAGCTAGAAAATAAAGAGGGGTTATGATTTCTTGAAAAAGAAGGTTAGGGTTTTGCTCAAGAACAATGAAGAATTAGGGCTATTGTATTAATTTCTGGATGCTTTACAAGGAGAGGATATCTCTCTATTTATATGAATGCATTAATTACAAAATAAGTCTATTTTCCTTAAGTCTTTGATCTTCAAATATGGTAAGTTTCCTCTTCTGATGATCAGGTCGGGCTTAGGGGGCGGTTTCGGAGGTCGGTCAAGTGACTTCGCCGGGCTTCTGCTTATAGGCCCGTTTAGCTAGCCCAAAAGGGGGGGGGGGTTCCTCGGTTTAGCTAATGTGCAGAGTTATTCGGTTTATTTTTGGTTTAGATCGGTATGTTGTGGGTGCTAAATCCCGCACCAACAATTAGTCCCCCCAGTTCGGTAGATTCGATTATCCATTCGAGTTTCCGAACTATAGCCCTAATTCTTCATTGTTCTTGAGCAAAACCCTAACCTTCTTCTTAAAGAAATCATAACCCCTCTTTATTTTCTAGCTTTAATCCAGTTTTTAGAGAGAAATCTTTAAGTGAATTTGTTCTCCACTCAAACAAATTCATGGTGTGAATTCTAGATTCAACAAAAATCAAAAATAAAAACACTTTTTTCAGTTGTGATTTGATTTCTTTGGCAGTCATTTTGAGTTTGATTTTGTGTTAATGTTGAGAATAGATTCAAGTGAAACAACGGAAATATATATATATATATATATTTTTTTTGTTCAACTCAACGGAAACACTTTACTTCAGAGATATGAACAGATTGGAAAATCTTAACTATAATGATGGAACAAAACTCTATAATGAGCTTAAATTTTAGGTTTGACGGTTTTGTCTTTATCAACAACCTTAACCTTTTTAATGGATCCACTCATTCATGATATAATCCATTCTATAATGATGGTTTGATGGTTTTGTCAAGTGTGTGTACATCTGACACTTCTTCTCTACATGGATCCAAATGATATTGTCTCATGTTTTTGTTACATGCACAAAACGTTACCTCATCTTCACATTAAAACCAAAAAAAAAAAAAGAAAAACGTTACCTCATATTGTTCAATCTGCATATTCTCTCATATACTGAACACGGGGGATATGTTGGACTTTGTAGTAGTTTTGTCCTCCTTCAGACAATTTCTCCTTCCATCCCATCATATACATGCCCGCAATTGTCATTTCTTTTAAGGATGTTAAATACTTGAGTCCATCCGGAGGCTCTTTTAAACTTCTGCATTCATTTATAGTCAAAGTACGAAGACACCACATCGAGCCTTCTTCTACTACCCAATCTTCCAAATCATATAGTCCAGATAATTTCAGCACATGTAACTGAGGAAACCCGCCTTTCGAGCACACCATTCTCTTTCCAGTGAAAGCACGGTATGATAATTCAACCCACTTCAAGTGAAGCAACTTCTCTAGAATCGGCATTGGATCCTCTTCCATGCAGCAATACCGTAGACATATGTGTGCAAGGTTTGGAGGGAATCGATGTTGTTCAAGCAGTCTTGGTATATGCATGCCCACCGTTAAAACTTTGAGATGAACGGAATCAAGAACAAGTTTCCCTTCGTTATGGCCATCATGCATGACCTCATACAATGAAAGCTGCTCGAGTTCTCTCGATTTGAAGAGAGATGAAGACAGAGTTTCTAAAGTACAACCATTAAGGGAATGGATAGTGAGAGTTCTGAGATTAGTCATACCACGAAGGTCCTTCACACTACTGTTCTCTAGTGAGTAACCGCTCAAGGTCTCTAGGTTCACCAGATCACCCAGTTCCAATTTTGTTTTAACATCCATTAGAAAAGGTAAGATAAGGTACCTTAATTCTCGCAGCTCTTTCAAAACATTTGGCACATGAACTGAAACCCCATGGACACCTAAATTCAAATAGAGCAGAAGCTTCAGATTCCGCAGAGAAGAAGGTAAATAAGATACTCCAGCCCTGTATAAGCTCAGGAATCTCAAGTGGATAAGCTCTCCAATGCTGGAAGGTAACTTCCCTCCTTGAAACTTGACTCTAGAAAGATCCAACACCCTGAGAAATGGTAAACTCCCAAAGTCTAGAAATGATTGTATCAGAGCTTCTTCCTTGGTCTTGAAGTACAAAAGAGATCTAACTTTCTTAGTTTTTTCATGTCCCATCATTTCAAATGCCTTACTACTATGCACAGCGAGTCTGCGAGAAGATTGACCACTGATGGTAGAGGTAGATGTAGGGACTTTGACGATTTGTAGAAAGTTCTCTTCTTCGGCTTTAGACAAACAAACTCCTCTCATGATGTCATGCATATGACAAGACTCAATCCTCGAAGTCAAATAGTTTCTTTCAGAAATAACCATATTTCGTCTCACTAACTCTTCTAGGTAGCCTTCCGCATTATCTCGAATGGTTCCTCGATCGATCATTACAACTCCTTCTGCAGCCCAGTAATTAAACAATGTCTCCACATCTATCTTGTAGGCTTCAGGGAAATGGGCGAAGTAAAGGAAGCAATGCTTTAAGCCCATTGGCAAATCTTCATAGCTCAAAGACAATACTCGATAAACCGAATTGAAATTTAAGCCAGATCCTCCTATGATATGAAGTCCAATATTCTCATGTACTCTTTTCCATTCGAGAACTGTATGTTTCGTAGCTAACAATCCTCCCAACACTTTAACAGCTAACGGTAGTCCTCCACAATAGGTCACCATTTCCTTACCCATGATTTCAAGCTCTTCATCAACAATGTATTCTGCATATCATCACAAAGTATTATCTTTCAAGTTTTGAGCCTTAAAATAAAGATATTGCCTAATTACATCACTTCCTAAGAGAACTGGCCGTGTAGGAGATATTCTAGTCTAGAGGAATGTTGATATAAACATCTTAATAATTCTGTTCATCAGGAAAAAATGAACAATTTGCAACATACTGAATTTTATATCTTAAAGTATACCTGCTTCGCCTCTCCTAGGAAATGCTAGTCTTTGGCATAGAGTCCAACTTTGTTCAAGAGTAAGGGTTTTAGGCCTAAAGGAAAAGCATGTGGGATCTGCATGTAAACCAACACTTTCATTGCGGGAAGTAAGTAGCATCTTCCAACCTGCAAAATGTTTCTGAATTACGATTGGGAAATTACATGCAATTATGACTGAATGTGTACAGAGAAAACGTTGCATTTATTTGCTAAGAAGTCACCTCTTTTCTGTGGAAACACTTCTTTTATTCGGTCCCAGTCTTCTGCTTTCCATATATCATCTAGGACAATCAAATATTTGTCAGTCTCCAACAACTGAAAGAGTTTACCCTGACGTGTAAACTCATCCATCTCTAAAATCTCCCCATCATCTGGTCTAAGCTCTTGCAAGATTCTTTGCCAAACATGCTTCTGTGTAAACTGTTGCGAAACACAGATCCATGCGAATCCGTCAAAATGACGCCGTACTCTGTCATGATGAAAAACTTGTCTGGCCAGAGTGGTTTTACCAATACCCCCCATCCCGGATATAGAAACCACTTGAATGTTATCATTTCCCACCAACTGAGCAACCAAATCTTCAACACTCTGATCCATCCCCACAAGATCGTTTTCAGAATTGTTAGGATATGTATGTCGGAGTTCCCTTTGATTATCCTCAAGGGACAATGAACGCCCACACTCAATCATCTGTAGTATTCCAAAACTCTGCATTGATGAGATCACATCAGAGATCCTCTTATTTATTCCTTTGACATCTGACACTATCTTCGGACGATCCACTAAGATGGAAGCAAGTTTGGTGACACGCTTCTTGATCCCTTTTTCTTTTCTTCTCCCTTCTTTCATAAGAAAGGTTTCGATTATATCCTCAGCGTCATAAACAATGTCTTTGATATCTTCCAGAAAGTTTCTCACCCTTTCACTTTCATGTTTCTTGGCATCTGCATCTTTCAACAAAGACTGTAACCTTCCCAACTGACGTTTTAGTTCAGAAACTTGCTCATGGACTCCTTGGAACTGCTCTGATTCTCGACTCACAAGATCCCAAAGCTTCTCAATTCCAAACAAGATAACTCCTTCAGCCATAACTTCTCTCCTGCTCCACCATAAGAACACAGAAGTCAACAATCACCGACGAGGGACGATCACAAGAAGCCCGGAATCCACAATCACAAAGTGGAACATTCTTGTAGAAATTATCTAAAACTCAATTGAATCATCATTGAAGTTAAATATGATATTTTATTATATCCAAACACCAAAGTACCAAACGACACTTTTCTTAATAGACAATTACAGAAACCCATAACTATGATTCAAGTTTGTGGTTGACAACGAAAAACTAACCAAATTAGTGAAACAAGACCAGTGATCATTCAGACATAAATCTTAAAAGCAGATTCAAGTCACCAAAACAAGATGGAAAATACGAATCAACGCATAGCAAGCAGAAAAAATAAAAAGAAATTAATAAGATAACATCATTAAATTATCAAAAAAGGAAGAAGAAAGATAACATCATTTACCTCTTGTCTGAAAAACACTGGCTTGTTTGTGTTCACAGCGTTCTTTGGAAGATAATAATAGGTGGAGCTTGTAGTTATTCAACGACAATGATTCGTCGTGAGTCATGCCCTTTATTAAACACGGCTTCTTGACTTCTTTTTTGTCCCTCACTAAAAGGAAATTTCAAAAAAGACCCTTGCTGGTTTCTATAACTCAGAACCAGTTTCACACTAGTTTTATAAGTTAACTATATTACTATACAACTAAGGAGGGCTGCTTGTTTCTCATCTTAACTACTTGCATAGATTCCACAAGTCAGCAAATTCAAATCAAACTAGCCTATTTACTTATGCTGACATGTTGACTCATAATAATAATGGCAACGTAACCTGGATTTATTTCGGGAATCTGCATTTGCTCGGACCACACTAGAACTCCATCATAACCTCTGTTAAGTAAACCCACACCCACTGATCATATAGCTGCCCATGAGAATCAAGTGTCTGCTAGGCATTTTGTCGAACATCTTAACTGCGTCTTGAGATTTACCGCTCTTCACATACCCGTGGACCATTGAATTCCAAAGTAACCAAATTTCTCTCTTCCGTGTAATACAGAAAACTGTGACCAAAGCAGTCGCGAATAGCGTAAATTCCCAGCAAAAATAACCAAGACATTAGGTTTCGGCTGAGTCCAAGTTTAGTCATACCCTTTTAGTTACATACGTATTTCTTAGTTGTTTCAGTTTGATAGTGTGTTCGTAGAAAGGGTATATCGTGGGAATTTTCAAATATTGTATCAGGTTTTATCATCTTATTTTACTTTCTATGCAAGTGTCAAGTGTGTGTCAATTTGTGTTTTTATCTCATGTGACAAATGTACGTACCATGTATCTGAGCACGATGATTAAATTAGTTCAAAAGCATGAATTGGACCTCTAAACCTTGTGGAACCTGCGCACTTTCGATAATATCAGAGCAACCAATATTCTTGTCTCCGTCTTAGACATGACAACTAATGGAAACTTTGACAAGATGCATTCATTAAAAAACTAACAAAACGAAACTACAGCTACTGAGTTCTGGATTTTACTCTAAAGCGTTTTACTTGTCCCCAACACAAAAGACCAAAGCTATAACAGATTTACACTAACAAAGAAGAAACCCAACTAACTTTATCTGTCATCTTGTTCTTCCTTTTTTTTTTTATTCTACCTTTGAATCTGATCTGAACCAGAGTTATTAGCCACCGACGCACTTGACGGCCGTCCATTTTCCGTCCCTGCTTTCTCTGCAACGCCCCATCTTCTAAAAGGTTCCGGGGTTTCGAGAACTTTTACCAACCCATCAGACAGTCCTACAGCTATTTGGTTCGGTTCTTGAGGGTGAGCAGTAATTACCAGTGGCATGATTGGAGCACTAATTTGCAGAAAGAGAAACAAGATTTTGTCAGGACGATTAGACAGCTTCAAGTAGTTTGCAAGGTTCATGTGTAATTAAGAATTTTAAGGTTAAACTAACCTGTTTTGTGTGGGTTGTGGCATGTAGGCTGATGGGGCAATGCGACATCTGAGTCTCAAGTATTCAGCATCGAAGACTCCGATGTTTCCATCCGCGAATGATGCGTAAACCAGTTGACTGTTGCAGGAGTAAGATGCGCAGGTTATGGGTGATGATAGCGATTCTTGTGGCACCCACTGCATCATAAGAGACAACAACAAACAATAACAAACATGACAAATAAGCCTTGTCTATAATTATGTGATTCCAATATGGCGAAAATGAGACAATCTTGTCATATAATGCCAGTAAAATGCAATCACAAGAGAAAAATATCAACTTTGAATTAAAAACGATGACGTAGAACTATTTGGACAGGATACTAGAAGCATATGTGTGCATTAACCAGGACGATATACTTTAAATACACTTCACTGGTAATCTAGTATTAGTGAAACATTATTTTTGTACCTTCTGAATGCACTCCATCTTTGAACCGTCATATATGGCTATCTGTGTCTCATGAGAAACCAGTAAATGGACCTGGTCGTTGTGGAACTGGACACGAGTGTCACCTACTGGTGACTTTCCAGCTGGTAGTGGGATAGCTGAAGATTTCTTCTTCTCCCATGAATCAGCACTCCAAAAGATTAGCTATAGCATAGAGAGGTCCATACAGTTACAACCGAGTTTGGTGAAAGCTCAATAGCAGTACCAAGAAAATTAAACGCTTAGCATACCTGGGCATCAGCACCAGATGAAACTAGAATATTTAGAGCGGCAGAGAACGCTAAACCAGTGATGTGCTTTTGGTGGCCTTTCAACTTTGTTTTCACCTGTAGATTAAAGAGAGAGATTCTATTACCAATTCTCCAAAGTACAAATAAAGATATCCTTTATTCGTCAGTTCCATTTCATTAAAGATTGAGTGCAAAAGATATATTATAGCAGTTAGCTCAACACAATCTTGATAGACAAAACTAAAATAAAAAGTTCAATATGGATACCTTAGTCAACAAATTCAGTAATCAAGATATCGAATGAATTAATTACCTCATCTACCCTGACGTTGTAGATATGAATAGTAGAATCCTCCATCCCAATTGCAATAATGTTATTATCTTGAGGATGAAATGCAAGGAACGTTGAAGCAGGAGGCGGTGGCATGAAAGTAGTCATCACCTGTGAACAAAGTGAAAATGCCAGTAAGTTCACATATTTGACACATATCAGTTCTTGCTGTTGCAGAAGTTTTTTTATTAAAAAGATACTACTTCCACTACAAGCCGAAATGAGGCATCAATGATAAAGACGTAATTGTCTGAGCACAGGGTGAAAAAATAGATAAAGAAGCTTACCTTAAATGTCATCATATTAAACAGTGAAACCTTTCCACCACAAGCAGACATTACGTACGAGTCATTCTTCGAAAGGGCTATGCACGGAACAGTTCCCTCAGGATTCTCCGGAACATCATTTGTCATTAAGAGACCACTGTTAGGTTGCCAATGCTGTGGAGTGACACTAGCGGTAGCCTTGAAAAGAAAAATTACAATCTCAACGACTTGGAAGGGAGAACATAGAAGTGATCCAAGCACACATACTTATATGCATACATGTAATATATACAGATATATATTAACTGTACAAGTTGAAGTTAAGTTTGTATTACCTTTCCAGTTGGATTTTGCTCGCTGCGGCTCCACTTCCATAGTCTCTGGACACCATTAGTTCCAAGAGCTAATACGCCAACACCCGAATTTGTATAAAGAAGCCGAGCAACCTTAGACATGAATATGACACCATTATTATAATACACAAACAGGTTAAGTAATGGAAATCCCTAACTGAATATGAATAAATTTATTAAGGAAATAAATAACAAACCTTGCTAACAGAATCCTTGCTATCTGGCATGGTCACTTGTCTGCATTGAGCCGGATCTACAATTTCCATGAGCTCCGAGGGTTTGGACTTTTCAACAGACTCCAGGTTTCTTGGCTTCTCCATAATTCTTGACATTGCATCAACCCCGTTCTGTACACATAATAACACCAAAGTTTGAGGACAAAGCCGCAAATCGTATGTGCAAAAAAAACTTGTGAACTATACAAAACAAGATACATTTTTCAGTTTGGCCACGGTTCTAATATCCCAGATCAATAATTTTAGCTGTTGATTAATTGCATGGATAAAGGATTTTGATCAATCTGTAAACTTGAGTGATGCCATTAGTGCCTCAGGATGGATTGTACTGAAGAATTAAGCCAATATAATATGTTGCTACCCATACATGGCTCTAACTGTCCCATTTATTCATCTATTGCTGAAAGATTATAAATAATGTAAAGCCGAAATATCGAAAAACATACAGGAATAGGGGTTGGCCTTGTAGGAGAGCCAATATCCATTTGTTCCATTTTACCAACAGCTGGGCCAATATTTGTAACCATTGCAGATGAGGATACCTGATTACCGAGGATAAAAATTGTAAATTCTATTAGACAAAAGGTCTGACAAGAATTTTTTTTCAAGAAAAACGAGAATTAATATTAACCTTCATCTCAGTCGATGCTCTCGATGCTTCGAACGAACGAGCTTCCATGACCCTTAAGGTCCTCAGACCGTCCCCATTAGCAAGAATTTTGAATCCGTTATCAGCTGTAGTCACAGCAAGAAGGTTCCCTTCCTTGTTGAATCTCAATCGGGGAAGGCTCTGATAGAGGCAGTACATAGCACGGTTAGGAACAATCATAACATATGCAACCATAAAAAGGAAAACGAGAAGATATTTATATACAAGTAGTCAAGAGCAATAGCTTGTATATCATACCGGGAGTCCTCCATCAGCCTCGACAGTTGTTAAGAGATTATTATTGTCCATATCCCAGAATTTTAATTGGTTATCTTCACCAACGGCCAAGAATCGGTTGCGTGTTGTATCAAACTGAACCACCCCTGAAGCTTTCTTTCTAAAGCCCAAATATGTCCTCTTGATGGCACCTTCACTTTCATTCCACTCAACCAGGAAAGAATCTCCGTCTTTACTCGTACCACAAGAAAATAATCTGAAACAATGGGAAACTTTAACATTTACTATGGCCACAACTTGCAGCAGACGACCTATTAATCTGATAACTAACTAAATTCTTATATAAAAATCTTCCACCAATGAAAATAATGCAAGTTTGTTACTTTTTTCATATGATTTAGCTGTCTTATATGAGCCACGTCAATTGAGTCTTTTCTATAGTTTTCAGAACCACTGAACCAGACCACATATCAAGGGTTTTCTTATATTTATTTCAAGAAAGAATCAGAATTACCTGCTACCATCAGCACTATATAGCATAGTTGTACACCACTGTCCTGGTGCATCATAGTCAACTCTTGAGCCCACATTATCATAGAGCCAAGCCTTGATCTTACCATCAAGAGCAGTTGAGAATATAAACTGCGTGAAGGAAAAGAATAATAATTATTACAAAAGTAAAACGGAAGTTTCCCTTTAATTTACACCCACAGAGAATCCACTCCGGAAGATGATAGTTAACCTCCCATGCAGCCAAAATGGAACTGGATTGCTATGACCAATGGGAAAAAAAATCCCATTCTTCAAGACTTATCGACAAGAGATGGCTGTACCTGGATGTTTTCTTTCTGGTGAGGGCAGATGGAGTAAACTGGTGCCTCGTGCCCTTCAAAGGTATAAAGTTTCTTCCCACTCAAATCCCAGACCTACTCATAAAGTATCTGTCAGACAGCTATATAGGGGAGCCATAGAAAAGGCACATAACAGCCTCAAAAATTCACTGTTTTGAATTTGCATAATTACCTTTATAACTTTATCATCCCCACAAGTCACGATACAGAGTTGCTTATTTGGGTGGGCGAAGGCCAAGTCATTCACACAGCCAACATGAGCATCCATCTATAAGCAGAAACGAACTATTTATTCACTTTTTGCAGATTCCATAAAAATGTTCAACTATATAGAAAAGGGAATAGGCATGCCTCTAGGTGTTGACGTAATTCAGACCCTTGGTAAGCATATATATGGATCAGATGTTTAGTAAACGCAACCCCTGTACATGAGAAAAAGGAATCAGATTCAAACATTGTATCCAATTGAAAAGATATGCTTGATGATCTTCAAATAGCGTACCAATCAAATTTCCATCTGGACTCCATGATACACGACTAACAGATATTGATGGGTCCTTGACAATAGAACCCTGGCAAATTAAGGTGAAGATGTCATCATCACATAAAAGGCTGATGGTGCAATGCTTAAACTTCTTTTCATAGAACAGAACATTCACTGAAGCATGTATCAAAAACAAAGCTTCTTACGTTGTCCACATTCTAGTTACATCATAAGTATACGATCCAATTATAATATATGAAAAGAAACGCGATGAGATTCTCAATCCCAGTTTTGAGAAAAGGTGAAAGACCAACCTGGAAGTTCACAGAACAAGCTCCCATATTCCATATCTTGAAAGGCTCTGTGACAACCTTCTCCCTAGATCCAACTTCCCACAAGGTGACTTCACCGCTGGAACAACCAACTAAAAGTAACAAACAGTTATAACTTGAAACATGAACCAAACAAAGCTCAAGTGCTCAACTCTGTTAGTCTCTACATGGTGGCATTAGACTAACCAGTGAGCAACGTGTGATGGGAAGGGTGAAAATCCATGCTTGTCACTACTGACCCTTGGCGCATTGTACTCACTACATTTCGAGGGAGGTCATCAAGTGAGACGGCAGACTGAGAATGAGCAGGATATGTGACCTGGAACATAAGAATTACAAGCCATATACTCGATGTCATACATACAGACATGCAAAACAAGAGAGTTTTCTTTTCGTACTGGGAAATGAACAATCTGCTAAAACCAATGAGGCATGCATCAGATACTTACTATCGCCAATCTTAATGATTACAAGGAATCACAAATGATGCAAACTTATATTTAGTCCTCTGATAATAATGAATTAATATGAAAATCTAATAGCCAAAATTGGACAGTCAAAGAACTTTCAACACTAAATTAATATAATGGAAAGTAAAAATACACCAAGTAAATTATCAACTATAAGAAAAATAATCACCTCATCACCAGTTGGTCCAGACCGTAAACGTTTCATAAGTTGCTCGTGATCAGCACTTTGATAATCCATCATTCCAAGGGAGTTTGAGGATGGACGAGGATGTTTTAGCATAGCAACTGCCATGAAATACAGCAACAAGAATTCAGAACTAGGAATAAACTTTTAAAATTAACTTTCCAATACCTGATATGACAAATACAAAAAACAAGATTACAATCCTTTGAACCATGAAAAAAGTTCTCTATACTGTATTAATCATGACCAAATATTAACTCAGAACATCATAACTCATAAGCAGCAGTATGTTACAAGTCGCCTAAACATTGGAGTAACAAGATCTACCTTGATTTGGCTGCATAGGAAATGGGGAAGAGGCCACAACACCACCAGGAACTGATGAAGATGGATTTGGGGTTGCCATCCATCCAGCTAAAGCGTTTGCGTTAGGAGCCGGAGCAGACGAAGGCTGAAAAGGCTGTACAGAAAATGGTTATATAAATTACGTCCATTTCTCAAATGTCTTATAAAGTTCTTGAATATGTAAAAATAATTGGATTGTATGGTATGTGATCGTACTCCACCATGTACCCCAAGAGGAGCATATGTTGAAGGCTTTGCAACAGCACCAACTGGAAGAACAGGAGTGGGTGCACGGGCTCCATTTTGTGGTGAGCAAGTGTGATCAGTGAACAAAGTTTTGATGTCTGGATTAGGCCTTGGGTTTTTACATAGCTGATGTTGCCAATTCAAGCTGCAAATTACCAAAAGCATCAAACCTTAGATGAAGAAAATGACTAATATGACACCTTAAGTTCACTAGCTGGTTCAGATAATAGGCTAGATAAACTGGTTTCAACCACTGCACACGATAAGCATAACAAAACAAACATATTCTTTATCGACACTAATGACAGTTTTTCATTTCTAGGTGCTTGAAAATAAAGAAAAGTAACTGATAACAGAGGTTGATATCATAGTCATCCAAGTGCCACTTTTGCAAATCACTAAAATAGTGGCGTGGTTACCAACTTAAACTATTTCGAACATCAAAAATAAACAACAGAGATCATCAACTAATATCTATCAAAATAAGGGGGTCGGTCACCTTTGATTGATCAAGGTTCGGAGGCGTGAAGCCTTGAAAGTGGGTAAAGCAAGCTTCTCTCTAAACAGAGGATTAGCCTCAATCAATTTCCTCAACTCCCCAAGCATAATACCCCTAGCTGATTTGGTATCACCGTATTTCGATAACTGTTCATTCTCCCTGGAAAGCAAAAACACCACATTTCAACTCCATATGGCTGCCATTGACGACACAACCCTTGAACTTCAAAACTATCAAAAATACACAATTACCTAAAATTCTCCAGAGTAAGAAGCTGAGTGATTTCCTTGTAAAGCTCCTCGTTAAATGTAGCAAAAACTTTCAAGTCCTTTGCTAATATCTCAACAGCTTTTGCCCTATCTTGTCTGAAAACAAAGAACAACCAAGACAACAATGTATAAAACATAACGCATACAAAAAAAAAAACATTCTCAATCACAAAAATAATCATCAATTTTTTGTTTTAAGACCAGACAAATCAATAAGACAAGAACTAAAAAAAAAAACTATGGTTAGGTGATTACCCAAAATCAGCTAACCAAAAATTCCCTAAATTGTAAAAAAAGAAAAATTGCCAAAAAAAATTACCGATCTAGCGCTTCGAGATACTTTTGCTTCCTGATTTCGAAGAAAATTTTCATAGAGTAACGATTATCATCAACCTTAGTGAAACCAGAAAGATACTTCTCGACTTCATCCCACTCCCCAAGCATAGCTTTCTCTTCAAAGTACTTCAAATTGAAATAGTACCCCGACTCCTGCTCAAGCCTTACAAACACACACACACACCCACCAAAATCAAAATTCACAACCTATAACAAACCAAAATAACCGAGAATACAAAAAAAACAAAAAAAAAAACTTACTTGTGAACAGATTCTTTGAACTTTTCTTCATCTAAGAACTGAAGAATCAAGAAAACTAACTCTCTGCTTAGAGATGACATTTTTTCAATCAAGTGCGATCTGGGTAATGGTGAGAGAGAGAGAGAGAGAGACGGTTACGCTAATTTCCCAGATCGGTGGTTTCAAGTTTTTTTTTTTGTTTTTGTTTCTTTATAAAAAAAATAATGGTTTTTCTAGGGTTTGTGTGTNTTCTCCAGAGTAAGAAGCTGAGTGATTTCCTTGTAAAGCTCCTCGTTAAATGTAGCAAAAACTTTCAAGTCCTTTGCTAATATCTCAACAGCTTTTGCCCTATCTTGTCTGAAAACAAAGAACAACCAAGACAACAATGTATAAAACATAACGCATACAAAAAAAAAAACATTCTCAATCACAAAAATAATCATCAATTTTTTGTTTTAAGACCAGACAAATCAATAAGACAAGAACTAAAAAAAAAAACTATGGTTAGGTGATTACCCAAAATCAGCTAACCAAAAATTCCCTAAATTGTAAAAAAAGAAAAATTGCCAAAAAAAATTACCGATCTAGCGCTTCGAGATACTTTTGCTTCCTGATTTCGAAGAAAATTTTCATAGAGTAACGATTATCATCAACCTTAGTGAAACCAGAAAGATACTTCTCGACTTCATCCCACTCCCCAAGCATAGCTTTCTCTTCAAAGTACTTCAAATTGAAATAGTACCCCGACTCCTGCTCAAGCCTTACAAACACACACACACACCCACCAAAATCAAAATTCACAACCTATAACAAACCAAAATAACCGAGAATACAAAAAAAACAAAAAAAAAAACTTACTTGTGAACAGATTCTTTGAACTTTTCTTCATCTAAGAACTGAAGAATCAAGAAAACTAACTCTCTGCTTAGAGATGACATTTTTTCAATCAAGTGCGATCTGGGTAATGGTGAGAGAGAGAGAGAGAGAGACGGTTACGCTAATTTCCCAGATCGGTGGTTTCAAGTTTTTTTTTTTGTTTTTGTTTCTTTATAAAAAAAATAATGGTTTTTCTAGGGTTTGTGTGTTGTTCGATTTCTTCGCGTCTCTCGAAACTAAAGAAGGAAAGCTGACCCAGAAAAAAAATTATAAATCAATTAAAATTTTTTATGTAAATTCAAATTTAAAAATTTTCCTTTTTCTTTTTAATTAAAAGAAAAAAGTGTGACTTGTTCTCCACTTTCTTCGATGCGTTTTGCAGGGTTTTTATCACACCGACTGTGATTTGATAAGTGGTTTAGGTTATTTATGATAAGTAGAGGTTCTTATCAGTATAAGGTGATAACCTCGTTTGTCGGAACCGCTCCTCCTTTGGCGTTTATCCAATACAGCTCAGCACACCCAAGTAGGAATGGACCGAATTTAATTTTATCCAGACTTCCAGAGTGTTTTTTTTCCTTCCTTTTTTTTATAAAAGATAATTTCAGTGATACAGTTTATTTCCAACCAATTTACTAGTATATTTTAAAAAAATACTAATAATTTTGAAAACAGATTTCTTTAGTTTACGCAATATACTCACTTCTCTTTTTGGCAAGATTTACATAGTACGTAATATAATATTATCTTACTTATTTTTGTAATATTATTTTCTTCTTTTGGGTTAATTTTCTTTTTAGCTTAAGAACAAAAAAGGAAAAAAAAAATTCCTAGATACATTATACGCTAAATATGTTTTTTTTAACTCTTAAATCTTTATTAATAATATTGAAGTGGGGGCTATTGGTTTAAGATTAGAATAGAGTTTTAAAACGGAAGTACACAACATTGTTTTGGTAGACTTTATAATTTTTATAAATGGTTACAAATAGGTTATACATATATTATAAATTAATCCATATATTAATTGTAACAAATAAAATCTTAATTGTAACAGAAAATCTTAAACGGATTATTCCAAATTGATAGTTCATGGATATTTCAAACTTTATTTCGGAAGATCACGTATATGGTTCCAAATATCTAGAATCACAATATTACCATTTTATTTTCCACATATTTTATTGATAAACCACATCAATAAAAAAATTATTTAAGGGATAAAAATATACTCTCAATCATAAAAAATAATCAAATCTCGCTAATTTAATAAGATTAATCGTGATCTTCGGGATCGTATTCAGAAATTAAAAATTAAACATTAATGCTAGATTAGGACCGTGTTAGAGCACGGGTTAAAATTCATTTTATTTATATTATAATTTTCGAATAAAATATAATTTATATGATTGATTTTAAAAGTTTTTAAGGTCCTAATCTAGCATTAATCATGATCTTTAGAATCATATTTTATTATAAAATTATAATATAAATAAAAGGAATTTCAACCCGTGCTCTAGCACGGGTCCTAATCTAGTTTGAAATGTTATGTAGAATTCTTTGTTATTAGATCAAGATTTTGTTAAACTCTGTTAAAGTTTAGTGTTATTAGTTTGTGATTTGTAAAAAGTTATTTAAAATCTTAACAAATATGGGTCATTGGATTCAGACTTTTTATAAAGTCATTAAAAGTTTTGTGTTATTCAATTAAAACAAAAGAATCTATGATTGTAAATGAGTTCAATTATTATGTTATTGGTTCATGATTTTAGACACTTTCTTTATAAAATAAAATCATGAAAAATATTATAAAAATACAGGGATTGTATGGAAGACTTTACAAGATTTTAGAAAACTAATCAACAAAACTCTCTAGCAATTTTTAACAATCTTTCACTTATTCATTTTTAATGATTTTGTTGAACTCTTCAAAAATCTTTAAAAATCTCAAACCAATACCACCCCCGAAGTTGTTCACAATGTAACTGAGGTAGTTAAAAGTATGGTATATAGTGATAGAGAAATGTTTTCCGAATATTCTTTCTTTGCTAAAATGTCTGCACATTTGTTTCTTCTTCTCGGTATACAACAAAAAGGAACTCAACGTAAATATATTTTTAAAACATTTTAATTTTGTTTAAAAAGAAAAAGTTATTTAGAAAAGTTTAACATATGTTAATTGACCGTTCTGATAATTAAAATTTGAAAAGTGTCGAACTTTTATGAAATACAAGAGTGATTAGCAACAATTTTGAGGTTCATGAACTTGCGAGTAGCATATATAATTTGTTTTGCCGATATCTATAAGCCTGGTTCCATTTTAGTAAATATCAATTGTGTTTGGTGATTCAGTTAATGTGGGAAGGACTTGGGCTAGGAGGTGGTGATGGTGTGGGGAACTGGAACATGTATATCTATAGTAGCTTGACCATAACCTCGACATAACAAAAAAAGTAGCATCGATCGAAACTAATGTGTTAACTACAGGAAATGGTAGGTAATAGTCAGTATATTTTGGAAGATGAAATTGTTTCTTAACATTAACCAGGTACCTTCTTAATCTTGTGGTGTCTTTGTTAATGTGAAATAAGTATTTTTAAAGGGCTTTTAGTAAGCTTGGAAAACGTTATAGCTGATTCTGAAGAGACAAAAGCTATGATCTTTATGAAAGTACTGGTTTGTTCAAGGTACTAGGATACTGTAGTAAGCTGGCAAGCAAAAATACCCAATATGTATCAAAACCAGATGTCTCAGCCACCTCCGCAGCAGAGCTTCTTGAAACAATTGAGTTATTATTTCATACCAAAGAGTAGAGCTGGAATGCGCAACCACCAGCTTCAATGACGACACTAATAGGCTGGTGAGCCAATGCTTTCTTTAGAGATGCCTCGCTGTTCTTAGGCACATCCTCGTAAGAATCAATTGTGACAACTTTGGCATTTTTCTGCAACATTAACAAAAGAAACATAAATTTTCAATTTCAAATTGAGGTTTCACAAAACTTAAAATGCACAAACCAAAACTAAACTAACCATGTTTTGATCACAACAACCATCAGAAGCCTTGTATGGATAATCATGTTCGGTATGAATACCACATTAAACCTTTTCATACTTTAATCACTTTTTTTGTATAAATTTCTTTTAACTATATGATTATAATAAATAATAATTACAATTAAATTGCATATATTTTTCTTATTAATTGCACATATTTTCTTATTGAAATTAGTAATTTAATAGATAACTTTCCTATTAGAATTAGTAATATAATAGATTACTTTGGTCTTATATACTTTTCAAAAATATTAATTGTAATCCTTTTACTTTTAGGATTTTAAAATTTTCTATAATTATTAAATAATTTTTTTTTTCACGCATGTCAAAATATTATCGATATACTTGACACATGTCGCGATTATATGAATTAATAACTTTGAAAACTAAGGTTTATATAATAAGATTTCCAAAGTTATATAAAACTAGATTCGGATCCGCACGTACGTCCGGGATTGATTTCAAGAATTAATGTTATTTATCAGGTCTACAATATGTTATGTATGTGTGAAATTATGTTTATAAACATATTTTTAACAAATATTATTAATACTTATAATCTAAACTCATATCAGTACAATATTCTATTTATTTTAGTCAAAAAGTAGGATCAGATCAGTTTTGTTATTAGTAGAAACAACTACAGTTAAAAAATAAGCAAAAATAATATGTTTATTTGTGGACAGAAAAATTCGTCATGTCTCATACATATCATGTTTTTCTATCTGAGAATTGTGGTTTTGGATCAAAACTGATTTCACAATAACATTTGGATCGACACGACGATGCATCCAAATCAAATGCGAACCGAAGTGATCGGTTATAAAGATTAACCAAATTGGATTACCTAAATTGTCTAGCTGGGGGAACCCACATTGATAGGCCTACCTTGTAACGATTTTGCTATTTTTTACTCTTAGAAAACCGGTTCTCTAAAAACAACATGAGCAATATCTGTATTCATACTGCTGAATTTGCAAAACCTATGGGTAACAGGCGTTTCAAAAACAAAATTCTAATCTATAAAATATGTCTTTTTTATTAACCAAATATTAATTAAAATATAACTCCAAGTTATTTGTCCAAACTTGATAGAAGTTGTTTACAAACATAATTTGTGACACTAATGATCTATAAAATATGTTTTAAGAGATCGGGTAAAAAATTATTTTCTGTTTTGATAGTCTCAAACTCTGTAATTTTTAAAAGTACCCAAATTTTTGAAATAATTGTCCTAAAATAGATATTTATCCATTCGAAACTCTATAAAATCGCATTATATGGTTCACGAAGATTAGAGGGATTCTTTCTTTTTAGTTGGTATGATAAGTTCTACTTATGCGGTAGAATTAAATTTGATTTCCTTATATTATTTGAATTTATAATTATCTTTCCAAAATTTGATTGAAGATTACTTGTTCCTATCAGTTTGGATAGGCAATTATAGCCATATGTTTTGTTTTGTTTGATCGCCCCAATTTAAATAGCACACAAATTAAATGAAAAGAAACGAAAATGTGAATTTACAATTCGAATTTTTTTATAAAATATATTAGTAACATTTTGATTTTTTTATACCACACATATATATACCTACACTATATATGGGGATATATAAACAAATTTAGTATATAATTACATGTTTTCCTCTATATATAAAATCTAAACCAATGTTTTGAAATCCGGACCGGACCGGCCGGTCGAACTGGTTTAACTGTGAATCAGAAGGTATCCCGGTCTGGGTTATGCTAAAGCCCCAAGCATTTAAAAACATTGATCTAAACACAATCAATTAGTGAAATTGATTAGAATCAATAACTTCTTCATGTTTCTCTTTCACATCATATGTAGTAACAACATTTGTTTTTCTTACCGCCTGCAAACATATATATACATATAATTATTATTAAATCATGTGTGGCTAAAAAATATTAAATTCATTAATATTTTGGTACCTTCATGTATCTATTGTCTTCTTATTCCACCAACCTTTATGTTCTTAACCTATATTTAGAAAGTTTAGATAACCATTAGAATATTTTGTGAAAATTAACATCTATTATACTCTCTAAATAATAAAGTTTAAACTTCTGACCTTGTATTAGCTGGAGGCAATACCTTATGGTTCTCCAGTAATATGAACTTCAAGCCCTACATAAACACATCGTCGCTATTAGTCCATGTTTTTAAACCCGGATCGGGCCGGCCGGTCGGACCGGTCCAACCGCGACTCGGTAGACACTCCGGTCCGGATTACTTCTAAAAACTGGACAAATAAAAACCCGTAAAAAACCAGAAAAATCCGCTAAAAATCCGTGAACCGGTGGTTGAACCGGCAGGTTGGACCGACGAGTCGATATCAAATTAAAAAATTTTATTTTTATCACACTTAAAACTCAAACCAAATTAAAAAATAAATATTGTTATTTATAAAAAAAATCATTTAGTTATATTATCTAATCATTTAAAAGTTTAATTTTAGCTGTTTAGTACTTAACTATATATGTTTTGTTCATATATTTATAGAAAAGTAGATGTTATATTCATAAAATGTAAATAAACCAATAAACTAATTGACCCGTAGTTCAACCGGTCCGACCGGTTGACCCAGTGACCCGAAAGACTTCCGGTTCACCTTTGGTCCGGTTTTAAAAACATTGCTATTAGTCAAAAGAACAGACAATTATATACTAAAAGAGAGATTAAACTGGAAAAAAAATGTTTTAACAAAGAAACAAAATAAAGAACATCCTGTTTTATTTTTTCGATTTGATATTTTGTAGTAAATCAAAGTTCTCTTTCCTTTGAAAATAAGTTTCTGTTTGGGAGTAAAAGAGATTTGAGAGTTTTTTTTTGAATTGAAGATGATTACTCCAATATTTATACAAAAAAAAATTTGGCCGATTCATAGATATTTTTTTTAGTTTTGATAAGAATAAATATTTTTACAATCTTGTTATTACTTAACATTTAGTTTCACTAATGAATTCTCCTAAGATTATGAGTATTATCTAAAATATATTATTAATATAAATATGAAAATTTGTTTGAAAAACACAGGTTTTCTCATAATTTGGTAATATTACCTTGTTATTAGTTTGCAAATTATACTGATTTGGAAAGAATACATGAATTTCACATATCTTAAATGTTGCAATTTGAATTATCGATGATAAAAAGAATATATTTAGTATTGTGATCTTGTAGTTATAGTAGATATTAAATATATGAGATTTTGAATTTATTATAATTTCCTTATGTTGTGTTTTTTATATAACTATATTATTTTCAGCTAAGAAAGATATTAATCACGCTTGGATTATTTTCTTATTCAAGATTTGAAAACTAATGATTTGAATTTAATTGTTTAGATATTAATTAAGATAGTTTGTAATTTTTAGGGATGCTGATTTTATTCTGTTTTTCCTAATCTAATAAATCATTCTGTTTTTTATGGTAGGATTTAATTACACCCGATTTTTATGTATTAACATCATTTAATTTTTGTTTGGGTATTACACAACTAAGGACTATCAATCTGTTTGGTTCCAATTAATATCAATCTGTTTGGCTTCAAGAATTATATATCTTTATTTTAATTTGAGTGGCATTTCATTGTAATAATCTCTAACCCTATGTCTCTTTATTAAAAATGCTTCCCTTATCTTATAAATGAGCACGAGTCCTTACCAAAAATTCAAATGTATAAATATACCATATCTTATTCTATTCTAAGATACACAAACTTTACTTTATGTGATTTTAAATGTTGATTTGTTTTACTCTTTGGTCAATTACATTTATGTCTGTAATTACTTTTCAAATAATATTTACAAATGAGCACGAGTCCTTACCAAAAAAAAAAAAATATCATCGCTATGAGTCCAAAATTTCAACAATCCTTTGTATTTAAGGAGGATTATGTACTTTCACTAGATCAATTTTGTTTCTATAATTACTTTGTCGTGTTTCAGTCCCTATACAAATAGTGAAATAGGTGTGAATATTTAAAATATGGATACAATATTTAAAATCTTTATATGAGTTAAATGCTAATTAGTTAACAAGTGGTTTAGTCTAGTAATATTTTAAAAAGAGACAATAATTAAGAAAGGGTCTATAGATTGACTCCACTTTGAAAGGAAAAAAAAAAAGATGATTGCAAATGCAATGTTTGGTTATATTGATATTAGAAAGTCACTATTTAACTTTCTTGATCATAAAAAAAATACAAAAAATTAATTAGAAATAATTTTTTAACATCAAAAATTTTTAGAATCCGAATTAAAAAACCGATAAATTTCAATCTTAAAAGCTTAACAGAATCTTAATAGGAAACATGTATAAGAACATTTATAATTTTAAAGAAAAAAAATTTGTATAACCTATCTAGCTGACAAAAAAGAATTATTCAGTTAATTTTTTAAAAAATAATAACTATTTTGTATTTATTTTAATCTAACATAGTTGTCTTAACCTACTAAGAAAAGAAAAACAAATATTTAGCTGAAATTGTGTTAATGTTGTAGTAGATTCTAGGCATGCGGTTTATATATACTCGAACTGATTAGTCCAAACCAAACCGGTTTTTGGTTCAAGATCAGTTTAACAATTGCTTCAATTAGGAGGAATTTTGAACTACAACCGAACCGATCGCTTATTTAAAGTTAAATTTATTTAATAAAATAAAAAATTATACCTAAATTAAACCAAAATAGATACTAACCCAAACTGAATTAACCGATTTTATCCAATTAAACTGGTTTTACCTGATTTCAACCAAAATCTCCAAGAAAAATCAGTTTGATTTGGTAGAATTTCACTAATCGAACCGAACTGAATCGATTGATAATTTGGTTAATTTGGGTAGTATTGTTTGATAACCATATAAACCGGTCCGGTTTTGTTTCGGTTGATTGAATGCGCAGGGATATATTCTGGCCCATTGGAATTGCACGGAATTGAGATATGAAATTCAACTAGATTTAACAGATTGAGGTGACGTCCGCAACATGTTGTTGCCTTTTTGGGTGAAAATGATGTGGACTATTAATTTCGCCAGAAGTTACTTAATATCGGGGAAAAAAAACTCAAAATGTTGAAGAAGCTTGAGATATCGTGAGAAGTATACCAATTGAAAACTCGAAAGCGACAGATATCGCAGCGAGCAAGTGCTTCTCATTTGACAGGGACAACTGATAAAGTTGGTGTAATTAAACATATAGGCAGCACTAACCACACTAATTATATTATTAGTACATTATCCATTTGTTGTTATTATTGGGCCACAAAACAACGTATTGATGAAAATGTCAAACATAAAACACAAAGTCTTTTTCCTGAGTTAATTGTAGGTTAATTTTCTTTACAAGTAAATTCAACTAACATTATTTGTAAAAATATTTTTAGAACTGTAAAATTGCTAGGAAATAAATGTTACTGTAGTCTGTAACATTAAATACATGCATGCCATGTAAATTAACATATCATCATAAAAATAACGTGAAATTTGTTAAAAACAGGTGTGAATTTTTTTAAAAAAAATTATTTCTAATTTTCTTTTCTTATTACATTATTTTGCGAATAAATCTCTAAATTTTGAGTATTTAGTAGTTAACCTTTGTGTAAACCATAATTATGTAGAGAACCTGACTTGATTTGGATTTTCCCCAAAGTACTTTTATACAGATTTGGCCATGTGATTAAAGATATATATATATTTAATATATTCTAGAAAGCTTTTTCTTTTAACATGGGATCATTTTAAATATTGTGGAAAGTCATCATTTATTTAGTCAAAAAAAATGAAGTGGATACATCAAATTTAAATTAGTGTATGCTTTATATAGATAGCATCTGGTTGCAGACATATTAAACAAACTTTTTTTTACCAAAGAAACATTAAAGTTTTATGTCGATAGAATATATGAAAATTCGTATAAATGAGTCATTCCAGTCGAAAGTTGAAGCTTAGAAGAAACAAAATAAATAATGTTGTGTAAACTTATAGTCTTATATATAGATATATATATCTCTATAGATTTCTCTCGATGGGTTTCTTAAAAACATATTTTTAGTAGTTTGTATATGGGTTCTAGTTGAGTCGCCTATATATTAACACTGCAAATCAAGATGCAATTGTTTTTGTGTTTAGTTTTTTCTTTTTTCTTTTTTAAGTTACTCACAATCTAATTGACCTTATTACAAAGAAAAGATTGAGACACACTAATTTGAAAACAGAGTTTTCGCAAAACCAGTATTTTAATATAACAAAGGGACATATAAAAAAAAACAATTAATATGAGAAAATTAAAGAAAGTACCGACAAACTACAGTATATGCAATTTCACAATGGACTAAATACAATGGTTTAATCCTTTTTTATCACTACGTCAACGAAAGGGACACTATTGGTGTAAATGTAATGCTTCTTTCTGGCTGTGGTAGCTGGGTCCGCCTCTTCTTGATAGCGATGAATGATTACAGTTGGGTTTTTATCTCGTAAGAAAAACTGAGGAAACATATAAGTTTGAGAGTAAAATAACAAGCAGCTAAAAAAGTTGAGAAGAACAAAATTTGTTGGGACCAGCCGACCAGCTATCAATAAAAAAACCAAGCACTTACTTAAATGAGTTAATGATTTTGGTAAAGGTTGTCGGTTTGAATTTGGATACTTGTTCAGTTGTTCTAGAAACATAAAAGACATTGCAGTCGCTAAAACAAACCATATATATATAATCAATCACATTCATCTCTCAATTAAAAATAAACCTATGGTTTTACTATATTAATATAGTTAATATTATTGTGTTTGTAATTAAAAAATCGCTAAACGGGTCGTCTATAATGCGCTGCTAGTATGTAAATCTTCTACCCAATAGTACGAACCGGTGACTAACCAACAACATGAACCGGACCAGACCTACCAGAGATATGAAGATGGCTTCCAATTAAGGGATCGAAACTGAAGAAATAGAGGAAGAAAGGCATAACTCGAAGATGCCAAAGCTGGTCTGGAAGAACCATAATAAGCTTCAAAGTCAAAAGCGACGATAAGTGAACAGACAAAATAACCGATGATTCTTTAACCCAATAAAACTAGTGGAGGACATTGTAACTAGAGAGACATTGGAGGGATCCAGTAAGGGAGGAGTGATGCTAACGAGAAGGCTGAGGGAGACTTGGGACGGAAGGAACGTGGTTTTATACTGGCGATATCGTAAACACCATAGCCATCGCCTGCAAAATAGATTGAGTTAGGGTTTAGGCCAGGGAATGAGCTTGCCTTGACACAGAAGGGCTCATTATTGCCTAGGAATATGCAGAGATCTCCATTGTCCTCTGTGTAAGACATGACCCCTGTTTCTTCTTCCTCTCTAAACACCATGAAACGCTTCGTTCCACGACACAGGAATGTCATCCAGTTACCTGGTTGGTGGTGCTGAGCGTACGTAGTACGTACCACTTCCTGTTACCAGTTTCTCGATCAAACTTTACAACTTCCTCCTATGAATGAACTATTTCGTCCAGAGATTCATTCACAATTTCGTCTAGAGATTCATTCACAATTTCGTTCAACAGTTTCAAAAAAGCTTGAAGATTTAAAGACAATCTCATCAATCACACAAACTGTGTCACAGAGCTTCTTCTTCACTACGAGACTCTGTCGAATTCAATTTTCACAAAACATTTTTAATTTGAGTTCCAATCACTCTTCCACTCACAGTTTCAACACCTGATCATTAATAGAGACAAAATTGCATTAGGTTTACTTTCGAATATGAAGAGAAGAGAGAAAAATTAAGATCAACCTTCCGGAACTGATGTTTGTTTCTGAATAAGCATCTCATCTCTCCAAGCCACTCTGGCCCGTCTCTTCTTCGAGTTTTTTTTTTTTTTTACTTTCGGTTCATCAAATGACTCCTTGCTATGTAGTTCTGTTTGTTCATGAGCACTGTCAAGCAAGCTCTCTTTCTCTCCATCTCCATCTCTTTATTCACCTGCAAGAAACAACTGATCTTGCCTGGTCCCTACGACTACGAGATATATTCCATTGGTGTCGTCTAGCTTTGAGCTCTCTTTCTCTTTATCTCCATCTTATTCTTCACCCGTGAAACACCTGTTTTTGCGTGGCCTCTACAGAAACATGACTCCAATGAATACATTCCACTGGTCATTATCAGAGAGGATAAAAAAATTGACATGTGTTAAGCTTAATTGTAATTACATATATAAAAAAACAGAAGATCACTAAGAAGAAGATTACATATAATTGATTTTTTCAACTAAGTTTACTAATATTACTTTGTGTTTATGTAATAATACCTTACTAGTTTCTAATATTTGACAAAAGTAAATAATACAAAAAAGTAAATATATGCATGACACAAAAACAAAGTAAAATATATGCATGATATAAGCAAAACATAAGCAAACAAATTAGACCTATGTGTTTTATAAAATATGAAAGGATCTTTTGAGTGAATTATATCCTCTCTTAATATATATGTATATGAGATACAATAATACGTTGTATATTTTATACAGTTTAATTAGAAGCTTCCAAGCACTGTTCACCAGATACTTGTGGGTTTATCACACAAAAACTGACTTTGTGCAAGTAGTTAAGATGCAACAAGAGACTTGTGTATATTGTAAGTGTGGGAGGTGTGTGGTAAACATGCACAGAGCAAGGTGTATAGATAGTTTAGATTTTAAGAAAAAATAAATTATATTCTTTTCAACAAGCAGTTTTACACTCAAAAAATATAAAAGTTCAACTTTAGCAGTGAAATTTGATAATATTGTTTATTTTCATTTTCGTACCTCACGGTTCCGTGAGTTCTTACTTGGGCCTCGCCCAGTGCCGGTTCAGGATTATTGGGTGCCCTACGCACAGCCCAGTTTAGAGGCCTTAGAACAACTTTTTTTTTACTCTTTATATTAAAGAAAACAAATTATGGACCTCTATTTAATAGATTTACACTAAAAATTTTAAAAATTTGACTCAAATTCATACTAAAATCTGATTTCTGGAGCATAAATCTATTTACTTTTTTTTTTTTATAAAATTGAACATTTTTCTACAAACTTACCTAGATAAAACTTTAAAAAAGGCTTTAATTACTTAAAAAAAAAAAAAAATTGGAGCTGAAACCTTCGCTTGGATAGCTTCCCCTCTGGGCCGGCCCTGGCCTTGCCTTCTCAGCTATCTTGTGAGCTACGCCACCCAGTAGGAAAATGAGAGAGCATCTTCCATCTCTCTGTTCACTCCTCAGCCAGCATTGTGTTTTACTTTTTCGATAGTTCGATAACGCGTTTACCATTTTTGTCAAGATACTCTCAATTACATGGCGATGGGTATATGGTAACTCAGGCCTCAACATACTTTACACCTCCGAGATCTGTTCCGAGAGTCATTTGCACTGTGATGCCAAGTTCTTCCATAACTTTTCTTGCTCTCACTTGGTACATGGTGGAAGTGTTCCCTTCAAGTGCAGCAGCAGTAACAACGTTTCTTATAGACATATTTGGCGTTTTGGAGCAAAACGTTCCTTACAATTGATAATTTTTCCCGTTTGAATTTATCTACGCAATAAAATAAGAGAAAAGTGAGAGATGGACAATATAAATTATGTAATTATACAACAAGAAAGAGAGAGAGATGAGAGACTTACGTATATTGTAAGTGCAAGGTGGATGTGTGTGTCCGAAGACCATCTCGATCCCTCATCTTATAGAAGAGGTCTTCTCACAATTATTAAAAAAAAAAATTATTATTATTTTAATGTATGAGTGTCTTTAAATTGAGATATTGGGTTTTTAATGTCTTGGTGGAGACATGAGGATGTCGCCCTTTTATAAACCATTCAAAATTAATTATTAATTCTTATTGTAACTTGAATTTTGTTAATATGTTAGAGACACTCCCCATTGCATGTGCAATGAAGAAGTTTTAAGACCATCTCCATCGGTAATGTCTTTAAATGAGGTTAAATTTTAACAATATTCATATTTTGATATAATTGATTTATTTAAAAATGTGAACCACTAAAAAATAAACATCTGGCAAATAAGGGTCTAAGTGTGTCTTAATATGTTTATGCAAAGATACTATCATACTCTTTCTCCTATTTTTCTTAATTTTTATTTTTTTAAATGAGAAGTTACTCACTAAATGTCACTGATAGAGATGCTCTAAACATGCACAGAGTGTATTGTATATAGCCATTTAGATTTTGAGAAAATTTATTTTTATCTTATGGTTATCTGTTGTCAACTAGACACAGATTCGTAACATGTACTTCTTTTCCTTACACATTTTGAAATGTATTCAACATTTTGATTGTGCTCTAGAAAACATGTGAGTTATTTTTTGATACATGCAAAACCAAAAAAATAATAGAAATACTATCCTAAACCTGATCAAATGCAACACCACTCGAATTATTGGCCCAAGAGACGTCATCCAGAAAGTTTTAGAGAATATATGACTTAGACAAATATTTAGGAGAGTCAATATGTAAATCTAAATATTATTGTAACATAAATTAGTTAAAACAGAACAAAATGGAAAACAAAAACTTATATATACATATGAAAATATTATTTAGTTTATTTATTTTAAGAATATTTTTTTTGGTTTTGCATCGAATCAGTTGTTAACCCGATTTAGAAATATTTTCAAAAAGAATTTTGTGATCTGATTAAAATGAAAGGGAAACATTATGAACAATATCTAATATATTGAGGACTCGGTTAATATCGGGGATTAATAGTTAAATAGATCGATTTATAAACCGTATCTTAAAAGTAATGTATCGCAGACAGCGAGTACATTAGATAGTCACAATCATCTCGGTAACACGAGTCATATCATTATTGCAATTTATTTACCACTCACAGTCATCTAGGTAACAAGTCATATCACTATTGCAATATATTACGGGGGTAATATTCAATCTAATATTTCAAATGATTTAATTTTTCATGAGATTTTAAATGATTTTGATAATTTTAGTGAAGTTGATATGAGATTTGAATTTCTATATATTTAACTAAACAAATCCTCCAGAATCTCTAAAAATCATTAAAATCCAAATCCACAAACTGTTTTGAATAACAGTGAATTTTAAAGTAATTTTTTAAATCATCAGTTCAATAACAATGAATTTTAAATTAGATTTTAAAATCATTAGTTCATTAATAGTAGATTTTAATAGACTTTTTAAAATCCATGATTAAATAACATAAAATTTGTAAAATTTATCCAAATCACCTAAAATGTCAAATTGAATACACCTACCTACGTTTTCCCAAAGTTTTCCTCTTTAAAAGGAATCTGTATCTAAAAACAGAGTGACCACAAATGCTATGCGGAGAAACCACGTTATATTTTTAGCAGCAAAAACTGTGATGCTAAAAATATATATTTATTCGGTGCGTTACTGCATTACTACTTATTTCTTTTAGTTTCTTATTAATGTAGCTAACAACAATGACAAATTTAACCCGTGTGGCTCGTTATCAACTAGGCACAGATTGGTAAATGGTAACACATAAAATTCTTGGGTAATAATAATAAACTAGGTGATACCCGTGCTACAGCACGGGATTATATATTTTGTTAGTTATTTTTTTTTGTAATTTGTATTTTTGTAATATAGTTTTTTATTTTGATTTATTTTCTTTGTTTATATAGTATTTATTTGTATATTTGGGGTTATACAGTAAATTGGAAATCCTAATAGAGTAAGTAGTTTGTAAAATGTAGTTTTTCATGGAAACAGACACACCACAATAGTAGATAGTAGTTTTGTAAGAGAATAGACACTCCGCAATATCGGATAGTAGTTTTGTAAGAGGATAGACACACCCTGCTTCCATGGCTTAATTTATAGTTTGATAAAAATACATGTTTTAACGGATTTAACTCAAAAAAAATTTATATTTTAAATTTTTAAGAATTAAAATATTAATATTACTTAAATATTTTATAGACTTTAAATTTATTATAATATTTTAAACTTTCGACGGAGTTCAAATATTTATAATAATTTAACCATTCTATAAAAATTTAAATATTTATAATATCTTAAACTTTTTTAAAAAATGTAAATATATTATAATATATTGTAATATGTTTACTTTTTAAAAGTTTAAATATTCTCAAATATAGAACCAAATTAAACTGTTAAATTTGGATACCTGATAAATCAAGTTTCCTGCTCATTTGTACTCAAAACATTTTAGTCACATATTTATAGTGATTATGAACCATATTCCAAAATATTTAGTCGATGTGGGATATACAATACACTTTTCTGTAAATTAGTTTACAACTTTACATATATATAATTTCTGCGTTTTTAATTCTTTCTATCTATACTACTCACAATTAATTACTATAATTTCGTTAAGGAAATATTATAATATCGGAAATCAAACAATTTAGTCAGATTTGGTAACTTAAATATTCGTTTTTTAAGATTTTAACTGAATCACTAAATATTCCTTTTAAAATATTATCTGTTAAGATCAATCTCGGTAATTAAGGAAATATCCGAATTTTTGGTAATTAAAATTTATGATTTTCATTTAAATACCTTAAAAGAAAATGAAATAAGAGTGTTTGCCTATATCGAATGAGTTTGTTTGGGATCTTAAATAACTAATCTTGAATGAAATAATATACTGGATCCGAAAAATATTATTCTGGAATACAAACAGATCCGCGGGTTTTTTTCCTTCTGTAGTCGGATATTTTAGGATCCGCGTCCCGACCCGGCAATTTTTTAAGTGATCAATCAAGGGTATTTTTGTCATTTAAAGAAATCGAAACTATAGGTTAATTAGATTAAATTTTGTGATTCTCTAATCATTTTTAATGAAAAACCTACCAAAACCAAGTCATGGTCCATTTTTACTCTAGAGAGTACTTCTGCTTTAATAGTATAGATTTCTTGTTATATACATATACGTTACTATGTACTTAATATCTTTACCAAAATAGTGTACATAAATTTAAGATGTAATACAGAAATGTTGGTCTTTCAATTTTCATGCAAATATCTCTTTGGTTTGCTCACACCCACCCAAATTTATGATCCACTTAATAATTTAACCCTACCACAATCTCTAACTACATAAATTTTATCCGTAAGCATAACCTACTAAAACAACCTTGAGAGTAATTATTACTAAGGTTAAGCTTTTAGCCAAAAACCATATAACGAAATACATTATCATTCTGAATCCAACAAAAAAGGAAAACATTGACTATTGCCTGATTAGTGCATGCAATGATAATTAGTCCAAGTAGTATTTTTTTTTCTCAAACAAAATTTGTTGTAAGTAATACTAATAATTTATGGAGAAAAAATAATCAAATTATACATGTGATTTAGACCATCCCTTTTGAGCCACCTATAGTATAGTGTTAGTAAGACTCATGAAGAGATGTATTTTAGAAGCATTTAAAAAAAAAACTCAGTTTCCATGGAATAAACAAAAAAAAGTAAAAATACCAAACATGTACTCGATCGTTTTCCTTATACATTTGAAAATGTACTAATTTCTTTACCAAAATAGTAAAATAACTTTAACATGTACATTATGTTTGTTTTCAGTTTCCATGCAAATATATCTTTGGTTTGCTCTCTCCCACTAAATTTTCAGATGCCCTTAATAATTTTGAGCCTACCTTAATCTCTAACTACATAAATCTTATCCGTGCAGCATAACCTACTATTACTAACACAAATTCGAGAATCTAACTATTATTACCAAAGTTAAAACTTTTAGCCAGAACAAGAAAATGTCAAATACAAACAATGAAATATATTCTAAATCCAACCCAAACAAAAAGATCGAGTATTGTCTGATTAGCACCTGCAATGATTATTTTGTCCAAGTCTTAGGTAATATTAGTATATTACTACAGTTTTGTGGAGAAAATTGATCAAATAATATTTTTTTTTTTGGTGCAAAATTGATCAAATAATTTACATGTGATTTTTATGCGTATGTATTTTACGTCCCCTTTTGAGCCACACATAGAGTAGGAGGACCAGTGAATAGATGAATTGTAGAAGCATATAATTTTTACTCATTAACCATGGGAGCAACATAAATTTTTAAATTACGAAATGATTTTATATTCACGTGTACTCAATTATTTTGCACATTTTAAAATGTAATTAATTTCCTTACCAAAATAGTGAAATAACTTTAACATGTACATGCATGTTGATTTTTCAATTTCCATGCAAATATCTCTTTGGTTTGCTCACATGTCACGCCCACTAAATTTTGACTCTACCACAATCTGTGAAGCATAACTCTTAAAATTCGTGAAGCATAACCTACTAACACAAACTCGAGAATCTAAATTATTACGGAAGTTAAACTTCTAGCGCCCAAAACCAGAAAATGTCAAAAAGAAATATTGAAATAGATTCTGAAATTCAACTAAAAAGAAAAGATCGACTATTGTCTGATTAGTGTCTGCACTGATTAATTAGTCCAAGTCTTACGTAATACTAGAATTTCGTGGAGAAAATTAATCAAATATTATATGTGATTTAGATGCATATGTACAATGCCATTTAAATCATCAAAATCATCGAGTTTACATTTTCGTTGATTTAAAATATGAATTAGAAAAAATATATATATATATATATATATTTTTTTTTTTGTCAACCAAACATTAATTTAAAATAAGACTCCAAGGTTGGTTACCCAAACTGGAGAAAAAGAGTTTACAAAATAATTTGCAGAAAGTAAAGATCTTGAGGATCGAGCAAGGCAATCTGCCCAAACATTGGTCGTACGCGGAATCTTCAAAAGCTGGAAGGAAGGAAAGGAAGAGCGAAGCAGATTGAACTCATCCAGTAAATTGGAGAAAGCGGGCCACTCATCCGGGCATTGCACCATTGACACTAGTTCGGCACAGTCTGACTCGAAGAGCTGACAATCAACACCTGACTCCGAAAAGGAGGTCATCGCCCATAACAGTGCCTGCAACTCCGAATGTAAGGGTGAAAGACCGCGTCGCTGACTTGAGAAAATATTATTTTTTATTAATTCTAATTCAATTGTAAAATCTTGTTGACTTGCCTCTATAATGCACAATGTTAAATGGCCAAACGAAGAATTAACACAGGTTAATTAACCAATTAAGAGATCCCGTCAATAATAAACAACGTCGTTTCTTTCCTAACTAAAACATAATCAATTCTGATTTTCTCCAAAATCCCCAAATCAGAATCCCTAGATCTAATTTGTGATTTCTCTCTTCTTTGAATTCAACTGATGACTCCGAAAAAGAAGCTTCTCTCCAATACTGAAACTCAAACTTGTGTGACACAGTTTAGATCCATATCAAGCACCTACAATGTCATGATCACATAATTTTCCCACAAATGATAAATTTGATTAGTACAGACTACTGTAAATGACAACAACATAATCTAGGCATAACTAGTGAAGGACAATGTAACTAGAGAGACATTGGAGGGATCCAGTAAGGGAGGAGTGATCCTAATGAGAAGGCTGAGGGAGACTTGGGACGGAAGGAACATGGTTTTCTAGTGGCGATATCGTAAACACCACAGCCATCGCCTGCAAAATAGATTGAGTTAGGGTTTAGGCCAGGGAACGAGCTTGCCTTGACACAGAAGGGCTCATTATTGCCTAGGAATATGCAGAGGTCTCCAATGTCCTCTGTGTAAGACATGACCCCTGTTTCTTCTTCCTGTCTAAACACCATGAAACGCTTTGTTCCGCGACACAGGAATGCCATCCCATTGCCTGGTTCGTGGTTCTGAGCGTACCACTTGATCAGGAAACGTTGGCCTGAGGGAGACTCCACAAGGTATACAGTCTTTGAACATGAGTCCAGCAGCTCCCACTCGGACTGGGTGAACTCAGGCAGGTTGGAGAACTGCAACTCTTGCAACTCAGAGCCGGTCATGTCTTCCTCGAAGAAAGAATCCCAGGAAACCAAGAACTGGCCTCCAAAACTAGGAGTGTAGAACTTTTCATCTCTCTTTGAATACATGACCTTCGATTGATCAAAATACTGGAAAGGAGTTTTAAAGACGACCGAACCCGATTCCCTGTGTTTGCCACCAGGCCTATTGAAATTGATCATAGGCCCTAAACACTTGACAGCCACTGCAAATTCATTGCTCTGATCAGGTGAACAGTTCATTGCGGCGTTGGTGATGGCTTGCTGTTGGATAGCTATAGGTTTACCCAGGGGATGCAAAGGAATGTTTTTGACTGATTTGGAGCCACGAGGACTGTAGTAGTCGGTAACATATATGGCTTTATATGTATTATCATCACACACGGCCTTGAAAACTCCCCAACCATGGGACATTCCGACCAGACACCCTTTACGCAACTCCATTGGTAACACCTTGTCTCGGACAATAACTTCATCTTCCTTGACCGGGTCAAAATAGTGGATATTGCTTGTTACATTAATATCATCCCAAGAACTTCCATAATGTGTGACACAATACAGCAAGTAAGGGTTGGTGCTAGAGGAGGAGAACATCCTATGGGTGTGACATCTCTAGGGGAAGCGAAAGAAGTAGAAATCAGAAGCAGAACACATAGATTATACTTAAAAAAAAACTAGAGAGAGAGAGAGAGAGAGAGAGATTGAAGAGACTTACCAGCTGAGCAAGTTTGCGGAGAGAGGGCTTGGAAGAGAGGCTGAGAAGAAGAGACGACATAGCTAGCTTTGTTTTGTTGATATGTGAAAAATCAAAAAAGAAACAGCGAAGTCCCTTCTTGCATCGGCGTATATATGCTCCGTCCTTCAGAATTATTTGATTTTATTTAAATCGAAATGAAACAATTATGTAAGGAACGTTCCTTAATAGGGGACGTTTATTTCTCCGTCCTTCATTACACGTGGCAGCTTTATCGTCGAAACAGATGAAGACGATGCAGAGTCGAAACAGAGGAAGAGATTAAAAATCCTAGCTCTCGATAACCAACTGCTCTCTTGTTAGGTAATGCTATGGATTTTGAATGAATCTCTAGTTTCGAACAGATTAAGGGTTTAGCTAATAGAAGACACGAGAATCTTGTTTATGGAGAAAAAGGAAGACTTGTTATTGCTAATGTAGTTTGATCTTTTAAGTTTTGGTTTGACATTGGTTATGTTCATGTTAAGTTGTGATTGAGAGATGCATTGTTTTTGCAGAATCAAATCTACAAATGGAAGAAACAAGAACCATAGATATGGTTATAAGTATGCGCAATGCCTTCACCTGCTTTCTTAGTAGCTGCGTATAAACTCGCAGGCTGATCAGTTTGGTCCTTCTCCGAAAAGGGTACTTTTGAATTGAGTCCATAAACAGAGCTAGACGAACACACCTGACCAACTACAACGAACACACCTGACCAACTCTTCTGTCTCTATGAGGTGTTCTTGTTCCTCTAGCATTATAAGTTGTGAACTTTGAGGTGTTCCTTTGAAGTCATCTCAAGTGTTTGTTTTGTTTGACCTTCCCTGTAAAAGCTATTTTCGAAAGAGAGGCTTGTGTGTAGCTCTTGATATCTGATTTTGAAGCTCAGTTTCGAAAGAGAGGCTTTGTGTGTAGCTTGTGAAGAAGAGTTAGAAGGACCAAAATCTGAGGGACACCAATGTTACACACAAACTTAAGAAACTCTGAAAATATGAATAAAATAATTGAAGGACCAAAAATTGTCCTTGACCAAAGTGTTTGGCCACAAGAAAAAGGGTTTTCAGTATACTGTACAAATGTCTCTCTCTTTTTCTTTTTCCCTTATTGTATAATCTTGTGTGACAAAGCAAAAGGAAAAATCTTGTGATCAAATTTGTACTACACAAGATTTTTATTTCTACCCGCACCAACCACATTCATTTTTGTACTATTTAGTAGAAAAATATATATATTTACTTCTTTACATAAATAATCTAGATGTGGTATTGAGGAAATTGTTTTACCAAAACAAGAAAATCTTTTTATTTTTTTCTATACACCAAGTTTTCATTTTTGTACTATTTACTTATCTTTTTCTCTTCTTTACATAAATAATTTACTAAAATTATAAAACTTTCAAATTTTAAACATTGATGTAGTTGGTGAGGTAGAAATGATAAATGTGGGTATTCAATACAGTATGTGATTAAAATTGAGAGGGTGAAAAAGGAAACCGAATACTTTGGTGCATAGCAAAGAAGCTTGTGTACAAATTTGATCACTAGACTTTTCCTTTTGCTTTGTCTACAAGATTATACAATAAGGGAAAAAAGAAAATTGAAGAAACAGAGAAAAATTAAGAAGAAGAGAAAGAGACATTATTGAAAACCCTTTTTTCTTGTGGCCAAGTACTTTGGTCTTAGGTCTAAGTGAAGAAGTGACTTCATTGTTGACTAACTCCAAAACCATTTTGTTTCCTTCATTATCAAAGTGAAGCTATGTCGCCTCTGCTTCTCAGCCTCTCTTTCAAACCCTCTCTCCGCAAACTTGCTTTTGTGAGTCTCTTCAATCTCTCTCTCTCTGTTTCTAGTTTTTTTTGGGTGTAATCTCTGTTTATTCTTCTGATGTATGCTTCTTCTTATGGATCCCCAGAGATGCCAAACCCTTCGGATGTTCTCCGCCTCAACCACCAACCCTTACTTGCTGCATCGAGCCAGTGAAGAATCCCAACTGACAGAGTTCGTCATGTTTGACCCGGCCAAGGAAGAGTATTCCAGCATCGTTGATAAGCCACTTCCCAAAGATTTGTTTAAGTCTAGGCTGGTGGGAAGTTCCCATGGATGGGGCGTTTATCTCAGCTCCCCTGACTCCATTGTAATCAGCGACTATCCCTCGAGCTCCAAATCAAACCCCAAGATTATCCCTCTGCCTCCTCGGCCAAATGTAATTGGTTCTCAAACTGAATTGGTAAGTGGTGTGGCAATCTCCTCTTCTCCTGAAGAGGAAGACTGCATTATTGCTGTCAAGTACACGGGACGTCCGGTGAGTATATATACGCCCGGTAGAGCCCATAAGGGGTTCCTCCTCGCTATGTCTACTGGATTATTCGATTATTTTGAGCAATCAAAATTGATGTATTCCAAGAGGGACCAAAGGTTCTACATGCCAAGTTCTGGTGGCCACCACTTGTGGTCTTGGGGTGGTCTCTCAGGCACCACGCCTCAGTACCATGAGTTAAAATTTCATAACCTTCCTCAGCTTTCCCAAACTGAGTTGCAGCTTTTGGATTCCTGTTACAGGACACACGAGCTTGTGGAGTCTTCTTCAGGGCAACGTTTCCTAGTCAAATGGTAGGTTCGAGTTGTGTGTTTGCCTTTTCATGTTGTTATATAATCAGAAGAATATTATTAACATGTTCTCTTGCTTGACAATAATGGCAGGTATGTCGAAAGCCCTGCGATGAAGTATTTAGCATTCAGTTGTGGCGGCACAAAGCGGTTCATGGTTTTTAGAGAGGAGGAAGATATGAACATGTCTTACACAGAAGACATTGGTGATCTCTGCATATTCCTCGGCAATAACGAGCCTTTTTGTGTCACGGCCAGCTCATTCCCTGGCCTAAAACCTAATTCCATCTATTTCCTCGGTGAAGGGTATGGTGAAGGCTACGGTGTTTACGATATCGCCACTATAACCCCACGTTCCTTCACACCCAAGTCTACACCAGGTTTCTGCTCGGGACAAATTGTCCTCCCTTATTGGATCCCTCCAGTCCAGTGTCTCTCTAGCTAGTTACATGCATGCCCTTCACTAGTTATGTATGCCTAGATTATGTTGTGTATACAAGGATGAGATTAATCAAACTAATCATTCGATTGTTAAACAAAATATATGTTATCTTAAAATATTACATGGAAAAGAAAATTGTGGTTTTCCATTTTTTGAACAGATCACTCATCATGGAGACTTTGATAGAGCTCTGTTTTTAATCGTAAATTGTCTAATTGTTTTTTAAAAAGACTAAAGATGTGTTCATCTGTTTCTCTGTTGTAAAATTGTCTAGTTGTTTATATTAATGTGAAGTAAAGTCGTGAAAGCAAGGGACCTTGTGTTAATATACAAAGATAACACAAGTTGAGTGTACTCGAAAGCAATCGTGTATGATCGTGTGTTCATCTTCCTCTACCATAAATTCAATTATGATTAGTTTGTATGGAGCTAAACTCTATAAGTTTAGTGTGCTAATCCTGATTAAAGCGGTGATACTAGTATCATTCGATTGCTTTTACGTAGGTAACAAATCTATATATGGTTACCTACTTATCCCTGAAATGACGAGAGTACCCCTGATATATCTTGGTAGATGCCGACGCGTTCATGTCCTTTATCGTAAATTTAAACCTTAAAAGGTAAAAAAAAAAAATCATGAATGATTGGAATCATAACGATTTCTCAATTTCATTCTCTTCTCTGTCTCAATGCCCAAATCGGGTTGTGTTATTGGAGAAATCGGAGCTTCGACTCATGCATTATAAGAGCTTTATCTTGCACAATTTCGAAATCAGCGTCCTCGTTTTCGAATTCGCTGAATCGTTGAACGGTTTTGTGATTAAGGAGGAGTGGGAATTGGATTGTTGAACGGTTTTTGTGATTAAGGAGGAGGAGGATCGGAGATGGCGGCGGGTGCAATGGTGACGGCAACAGGAGCAGTTGTGATTCTATACTTACTGAGCCGTCGGATCGTGTGGGCGAGAAACGGGGAAGATGATCCAGGAGGTGAATTGGGTAAATCAGGTAGATCCGGAAGGAGGAGGATTGTTAGGAGACCGGCTCAAGCGCCGGCGACTTGGCTTGAGACTATTTCAACTTTATCAGAGACGTTACGTTTTACGTATTCAGAGACTCTGGGCAAATGGCCTATCGCTGATCTCGCTTTTGGTATTAACTATTTGATGCGTAGACAGGTTTGAGCTTTTTAATCTCATTCTTCTTCTGGGTTTGATTTTTTTTCAGTTGTATCTCTGAATTGGATGCATAAATTAGCGACCTTGATATGATCTTTTGTGGTATATATATATGTTCTTTTAAAGAGTTGTCTTTTTATTATATTTATTAATGTCCTCACTGTTCTTTCATCTTTGTTTGGATTTTTGTCTTCCGTTGTGTTCATTTTAGTGCCAGGATGGTGTTGGTTGATAATTCTGCATGTGGACAAAATTTATAGACTTGTAATCTAATATGACTTAGTGTGTAGTGATGCGTCACTATCTGTATCCTTCAACTGTAGTTTTGCTGTTGTTATTAGTTTAGATTCATTGGCCCATTTTATGTGTTATGTGTTAGTGACATTGTATGTTTGCATTTTTTTTTTTTTCCAGGGAAACTTCTCAACTGCTAGTGTTTATGCTGGAAGTAATTGTATAGAGTTAAAAGGACCACATATTATCATGGAGTTGACAGAGCTACTGAGATTTTTGACCCTCTGTATGCTTTTCTCCAAGAAGCCATTTCCCGTGTTTCTGGAGACTGCCGGTTATACTCATGAAGATGTCCTTCTTCAGAAGCCTAAAGCAGGGGTA
>NC_025696.1:17411449-17413125 GCF_000633955.1 Camelina sativa
TTCTATACTTACTGAGCCGTCGGATCGTGTGGGCGAGAAACGGGGAAGATGATCCAGGAGGTGAATTGGGTAAATCAGGTAGATCCGGAAGGAGGAGGATTGTTAGGAGACCGGCTCAAGCGCCGGCGACTTGGCTTGAGACTATTTCAACTTTATCAGAGACGTTACGTTTTACGTATTCAGAGACTCTGGGCAAATGGCCTATCGCTGATCTCGCTTTTGGTATTAACTATTTGATGCGTAGACAGGTTTGAGCTTTTTAATCTCATTCTTCTTCTGGGTTTGATTTTTTTTCAGTTGTATCTCTGAATTGGATGCATAAATTAGCGACCTTGATATGATCTTTTGTGGTATATATATATGTTCTTTTAAAGAGTTGTCTTTTTATTATATTTATTAATGTCCTCACTGTTCTTTCATCTTTGTTTGGATTTTTGTCTTCCGTTGTGTTCATTTTAGTGCCAGGATGGTGTTGGTTGATAATTCTGCATGTGGACAAAATTTATAGACTTGTAATCTAATATGACTTAGTGTGTAGTGATGCGTCACTATCTGTATCCTTCAACTGTAGTTTTGCTGTTGTTATTAGTTTAGATTCATTGGCCCATTTTATGTGTTATGTGTTAGTGACATTGTATGTTTGCATTTTTTTTTTTTTCCAGGGAAACTTCTCAACTGCTAGTGTTTATGCTGGAAGTAATTGTATAGAGTTAAAAGGACCACATATTATCATGGAGTTGACAGAGCTACTGAGATTTTTGACCCTCTGTATGCTTTTCTCCAAGAAGCCATTTCCCGTGTTTCTGGAGACTGCCGGTTATACTCATGAAGATGTCCTTCTTCAGAAGCCTAAAGCAGGGGTATGTCATACATATCAATGTGTTTTTCCTTCGTGCTATATTACTCATGAGTAGCTTGTTTATAGTTACTACATGCTTTCTTTTCCAGACTAGAAATTCTTTTTTTTTGAAGCACTATATTTTCATACGTTTTGGATAGATTCTCTTAAGAACATATGTCTTTTTGGGAGGCTAACAAGTGTTTGCCTCACATCGATTTTTTTAATAACAAGTATGTATTCCCCATAATGATTGATCGTCAGTGCTGTTCGTGTACTAAAGATTGGACCCAACTTGTTTCAAATAGTTTTATCGGTTGAATTGTATATTTGATAAAATTTCTATCCTGCTGGTCAAACGGAAACTAAAAGAAAAGTGGTAGCTTGATAAGAGCTCAGTGCCAAGTGATTTGTTTCGTTGAATCTTTTATACCTTTGAGGTCTGTTTTGCTGTTTTCATTTATATCCGGAACCATGAACAATTTTATCTTGGGAACCCTGCAGATTATGCAGCCTGCCTTCACGATTATACGAGATTGCAAATCAAAATGTATCCTGCTATTGATCCGTGGCACTCATAGCATTAAAGATACATTGACAGCAGCAACTGGTGCAGTGGTCCCTTTCCATCATTCAGTTTTGCATGATGGTGGGCTAAGTAACTTAGTTTTAGGTTATGCACATTGTGGAATGGTTGCTGCAGCTCGATGGATTGCTAAACTTAGTGTTCCTTGCCTCCTCAAGGCCCTTGATGAGAATCCTAGTTTCAAGGTTCAGGTAAATGCTCTGTATTTAGCCATACATTATTGATTTACAGATTACTACTACGTCTTCTGTT
>NC_025696.1:17419530-17433941 GCF_000633955.1 Camelina sativa
TATCTTGGGAACCCTGCAGATTATGCAGCCTGCCTTCACGATTATACGAGATTGCAAATCAAAATGTATCCTGCTATTGATCCGTGGCACTCATAGCATTAAAGATACATTGACAGCAGCAACTGGTGCAGTGGTCCCTTTCCATCATTCAGTTTTGCATGATGGTGGGCTAAGTAACTTAGTTTTAGGTTATGCACATTGTGGAATGGTTGCTGCAGCTCGATGGATTGCTAAACTTAGTGTTCCTTGCCTCCTCAAGGCCCTTGATGAGAATCCTAGTTTCAAGGTTCAGGTAAATGCTCTGTATTTAGCCATACATTATTGATTTACAGATTACTACTACGTCTTCTGTTTTAACTAATTCTTTGTCTCGTTAGACTGCTAGATTAACTACCGATAGGTGTAGATGACTTAGAAAAAAAGTATGTCATTTACTCATGTGATCATTCAGATCATATTTTTCCTTCTAACTTTCATTTGGGACAGAAGTACTCTTCCCAGTTGCATTCCCGGATATTATGTAGGATCTCCGCATCTGTCACAGTAATCATATTTCAGATGATAAAATGTACAAAAACATCAGAGTCTATTTAACTAATACTCAAGTTCTAATCTCAATTCATTTAAGCATCCGTGTTATAGAATGTTCTTTAGAATTTCACTGTTGAAATAGGTTGTCCTTTTCTACTGTATCGTTTCTAAGGAGCATATATTGTTTCAGATCGTAGGTCATTCTCTTGGGGGTGGGACGGCTTCACTTCTAACATATATTCTGCGGGAGCAAAAAGAGTTTGCCTCGGCTACTTGCTTCACTTTTGCACCAGGTACACCCAATTTAGGAGTAATGGTGGTATTTGCTTGTCTTTTATGTCATCTGCTCCTGTTTCTTAATTTGAATCACCAAACTCTTTATATGCAGTTAGTTCTGATTGTTACAATGCTTTGCACTGAACTTTTTATCGAACAACTTGCAGCTGCTTGTATGACTTGGGATTTAGCAGAATCAGGCAAGCACTTCATTACTACTATTATCAATGGATCTGATCTAGTCCCAACATTCTCTGCTGCTTCAGTCGATGACCTTCGTTCTGAGGTATGTGACCTGCTTTTCCTATGTATGTGAATGCTAATATCACGGAATTTATCCTTTTCCACCATCAGAGTAAATGGTCCTGAAATGGTACAATATATTGCTAACCATGGTATGTCAAACCTAACATGCTTAAATAGGTACTGCCATCGAGAGATATCTATAGAGATATCATCTTTCCCCTGCTAAATGATTCATAGACTTTTCAGACATCGTAGATATTTTCACTTTTTGGCACAAGTGCATCAATGGTCTTAGCTCTTAATCGTGATTTCTGTGGGTTCCTCCTGGCCATGATTCTCTAGTTTGTATCCACTTTTGCAAGCGTGGTTCAAATTTTCTCGTAAAGTAGTATATGTAACTCATTTTTGACACAGATAAGATCCTTTTTTTCTTCTATTTGGTGGCAGGTAACCTCGTCCTCATGGTCAAATGACCTGCGTGATCAGGTTGAACACACTAGGGTCCTTAGTGTTGTTTATCGGTCTGCAACTGCTATAGGATCTCGTTTGCCCTCTATAGCTAGTGCAAAAGCAAAAGTGGCTGGTGCTGGGGCGATTTTGCGGCCTGTCTCAAGCGGCACTCAGGTAAAATCTGTTGTAAAACAATACAATTATCATGAGCCAAAATGGTTGCGGCTTTATGAGTGAAGTGTGTATGTGGAACAACTAAATATATAGATTCGTGAACAAGTATTTCTTTTTTCATGATGATGTTGATGAATGATTAATGGTGGAAAATTTGTTCAGGTTATGCTAAAGCGTGCCCAAGATGTAGCGCATGCTGTTGTGCAGACCCGTTCAACTCTCTCATCATGGTCTTGCATAGGACCACGCCGTAGAGCTATTAGCTCCCAACTTAACTCTAAAGTCACAGACTTGCCGGAAGCATCCGCTCTTATACCCGAAAGAAGAAGCACTGAGGCTTTACTGGCTGAAACCGTAGTGATAGATCGTAAAGGTCACAAGAAAACAGACCATTGTTCTTCATCAAGCAGCAGCGAATCAGAACGTGAGGATGCAGAAGAAGAAGATGAAGAAGAAGAAGAGCCATTGATTTCAATCGACCAAGTCATTGCTGAAACATCTTCAATAGAAGAAGACGTGACAGAAGGCGAGCTATGGGATGAACTGGACAAAGAGTTGACTCGACAGGAGAACGAAAGAGACAGTGAAGCCATGGAGGAAGAAGCAGCAGCAGCAAAGGAGATAACAGAGGAAGAGACTGTAATTACGGGCGGGGGAGATTCCTCCACAGGACAGAACCAGAGTCCAGTTTCAGCATCTTCAGTGGACTTGTTAGAGGACCAACGGTTTTACCCGCCAGGTAAGATAATGCACATAGTGTCAGTGACTGAGACAGAGTCTGAAACAGAACGTGATGAAGTGATGGTGGTGGGAACGACGACGACAGTGGAGCGTGTAAGGTTATATGAGACGCCAAGAGAACTGTATAGAAAGATTAGGCTATCGAGAACAATGATAAATGATCATTATATGCCAATGTATAAAAAGATGATGGAACTCTTAATTACTGAGCTCGAGTGTGATCCACACTCTTCATGAGCTTCCCCTCACCTCATCAAGTCAACTGTACATTATAAATATTTTATACACAGAGTTTACATTGTTTTCCCTCAAATGTACAGAGATATTAATGGAATAACAAAATTCTTGGTTGTGTTTATCCTTGTTGCTCACTGTTCAACATTTTTCATACCTTTATTGTGATGATCTAACTCTGAAACAATAGCCTCCACTTAAATTTGATGCATATTCACTGGTTTCATGAAGATCCATTACAGTAGTTCATAGTTTAGACTCAGTTTTCAGTTCGATTTGATGGCAATATGGTGAATGCCTAAATGAAAAATAATTAAGGGACATCAAATGTGGTTCAGACTGGTTCAGTTTTCATCGGGTTGATCCGGTTAGGTGAAGTTTCTATATTAATTTCGTTTCAGCAGAGCCTCGATAATCGAGGCTTCCAAAAATTGACGGGCAGGCCCAACCAAAGTAAGGCAAGGCCCACTCGCCTTTATAATGTTCGTCAAATTCTGTGCCGGCACGATCCGCCGTCTCTAAACGATCATTGACGGATCATCCTTCACCTCTGACAGAAACGGGTTACATAAAATGAGAAAACGCGTTTCTTTTTATAGCCCCAAAGATTCACCCTTTTTCTCAAAACTTCCGATGTGGGTTTGTTGATGTTTTTTTTTTTCTTTTTAACTCGGATTTAAGGGACAACCATAACATATTTTCTTCATTTAAAATAGTTAAATTAAAGCTGTCAATATTAAAACATTAACACCTATCAGTCTATTTATTTATTTTAATAGTTTCAAATTTGATAGAACAATCATCTTTACATCTTTGGTTTTTGATCAACCTCCATATCTAGACCTGAGAGCCTCCGGTGGTTCTTCTTCCATGATACCAGACCCTGTGGTACTTAAATACTCTCTGATGGTTGTTTTTCTATCTCCCAAGAATGTATGATCCAGAAAGTTATTGTAAGCTTCATCTCCCAGATTTTTAGCAGCCAACACACTGCAAACACAAGAGAATCTTCAACATGTAAATTTTTTTAAATCCAGATATAGAGGAAGCTACGAGATTTCTATCCAACTACCAAAAGTTCAAGAACTAAGTTTTGGTTAAACAGTATTAGTTGTTGTTTGAGCCAACACATGTTTCTCTCAGTTTCATTTGAAACAAGTTACGGTTGTTTAAACTGATCATTTAGCTTCAAAGTTAGATAAAGTAAGGAGAGTGTGTACCAGTGTCTTAGATAGAGACGACAAGGTAAGATGTCGTCGCGCCATATCTTCTCGATGTTGAATCTTCCATAATGTTGAAAGTAAATCTCTTTGTCTCCTGCAGAAAAACAAAACATGAATAAATTCTAAAACTTCAAAATTTGAGACACTTAGATAGACTTGGAAGGACCTATCCAACCTTTGCATCTAATCTGGAGAAACTCCTCATCACTGTATCGACCACAAAGTACCTGTTCATGCCTCAAAAACTCAGACTTGGCAAAGAGTAAACAAACAAAAGAAATGTCACTGAGAACAAAGATTCGTTTAAACAAAGACGAACCGCAGAATTGGTGTAAGGTTTGCCTTCCAATGTTTCAGGAACAACCTATATGTGTAAAGGAAAACGTATTAGCAGTGTGACACACAATGAGACATATCTATCACTGAATATCTTGGAACTACTAGAAGAAGACAAAGGAACTAGTAACTCACAGCAAGAAACCTGAACTCAAGCTCCCTTCGTATAAAAGCCGGAATCTGTGTGTTTGGTGTATCAAAACCGTCAAGAAGAATACATATTACTTTGTAACAAAAGAGTGAAGCACTTAAGTTATCTTTAGGTATACCTCAGAGGTTTTGATCTCAAAGACAGTTACCACAAGACTCTCTCCTTCACATGGCTCTACACTCAAACTTGAAATCTCCTGGTTTCATTTCATCACAATCATCACAATCAATATCTACAACTACAATCTATGATTCATTTCATACAAGTTTCAGAATCAGTTTCTAGCTAGCTCCATTTTTCCAATACAGAACCAATTCTGAGAATAAGAAGAAATCGAATGAGAAACCTTAGTTACAGGATTTGCGATGCCACGCTCGAAGAAGATCGGAGCTGAGTGTGCGAAAACTCTTCTGAATCCTTGCAGTTTCGCGATTCTGAAGTTCTCCAAATCTGGAAATGTACTCCTCGCGCTTCTCTCTGTTAAAGCAACCAAATCAATGAAATGATTCCGATGATAACACAAAACGAAGAAGGGAAGTGTACGAACCAGAGAGAAGAGAACCGAAGCCTGTTATGGAGATCCGATTATCCGATGAGAGAAGCTTCTCGAAATCAGATTCATCTTCCAATTCCATCACCTGCGACAAATCAGAACTGCGGATGTCACCAGACATGGCTGCTTCAATTGATCGTCGACGATCTTGTCGAAGCTCCGATCTTCTGGTAGAATTCAACAACGAGACGGCGGTGATACGTGGAGGAGAGGCTCGTGATTTGCACGTAGTCGAGGAAAGCGCGTAGGAGAATGGTAACGATGTGAGTGTGAGTGTGAGTGAGAGAGCAGTCATTGGAGAAGAAGACGAAGACGATAGAAGAAATGTGAAGTGGCTTTATTGTAAATAGTAAAAATACGATTTTTTTTTTAACTAATTCCACTAAAAATACCAAAAGTTTTCATTTTTTTTTTTTTTTGCATAGAAGCCAATCTTAAGCAGAAACTGGAGTTTTGGTGTGAGTTCTTCCGAGTTTCCATTGTTTGATCTTGGCCAATGTGTTCTGTACTTTCAATATACGAGCTTCCATCTTCAATGCTAGCTCCTCTATTGCAAGCTTTCTCTGCTTCAATCTCTCATCATCATCTTCTTGCTTCTCAGCTGCTGGTCCATTGGAAGGCTTTGAAGGGGTTGTGCTTACTGATTCAGTCTTTTGCTCTGTTTCTTTTGTTGCTACAGTCTCATCATTAAGCTTTTGAGGAAGACCTTGAACATTTTTCTCCACTCCAAGTCTACTTCTTTCTCCTTCAGTATTCTCCATTTTGGCCCACTGCTTTCTATATTTGATCCTCTGAGCAATGGTTGCGAGCTTTCTCTGCTTCAATCTTTCAGCATCAGTAACATCATCTTCATCAGATGAACTTGAGGAGTTCTTTTCATCATTCTTTTGCTCTGTTGCTACAGTCTCATCTCCATAAGCAAGCTTTTGAGGAAGGCCTGAAACATTGTTGTTATCTACTTCAAGTCTACTTCTTTCTCCTTCAGTATTCTCTACATGATCACTACACTTCTTCCTAGATTTGACCCTCTGATCATTAATGGTCATGTTATCATCATCTTCTGTATCAGCACTCTCATCATCCTCACAAGCTCGCTTGCGTCTCTTGTTTGGCGACTGCTTGGCTTTCTGCTTCTCAAGGATTTGGCTCAATGGCAATACCTTAACAAGTATATCATCATCACTATCATCATAATGATCAACTGTACTGCTTACATTGAAAGTTTCGGTCGATTCTTTCCGCATCTCTGAAACAGATTTCGTCCACCAGTCTCGGTATCTTGAAGTAACTGAAGCTGTGGCAAGACGAGAAGGAATGTATAGCCTTAAACCATCAAGAGATGTGTTGTAATCATCCCATGCTTCTTGTTTTGTGGAGTTTCTGCTGTGATTTGTAGCCAAAACAGGAACATCTTGCGCCAATCCGAATTGCATCGCTACTCGGTTTGGATAGTAGTTCTCTACTAAACCAATACCAACAAGCTTAGAAACTCTCACACATCTAGCAAACGACTCAAACACATCATCATCATCACAATCAAGACTCTCACCAATCCTCACCCACTTAGCATCTTCAAGGTAAAACCGAGGTAGGTTCCAATTCTCCAAAGGTTCAGTATAGGGACGCCAATCAAAATTACCATCAAAAAGTATCAGTCCTGCATTCCCAAATCTCTGTTTCAGACCACTCCATTGAGCAATTCTTGGTTTGCCCCAAGGTATCACCTTAGCTTCTGGTCTTATACTCTTGAACCTCTCCCATATCCATACTTGGACAAGCTTAAACAGAGAATTGGGATAAACGTTTTTCGTAGAGGCTAAAGCACAGATTTGACTCAAATCATGGTATAGATTTGCAAGAACAGCAGGAGCTAAAGCAACCCTTTCACCTCTGGCTAGACGAACAGCTATAGGGAAAACATCACTGTTAACCGAACGGCCTAACTTGTCTGGAAACACAAATTTCGAAAGCCACAACACAAGAAATGCTTCATGCTCCATTTCATCATCTACAAAGCTTGAAATCCATGAATCCTGACTCATACCCTCCTCCTCTCGTTCCTCCAGTTTCTCCACTGCTTCTCTCGTCCCTGAGCTCTCAAGAGGAGCACATACAAATACAGACGAACCCAAAACCGAAAACCCCAGAAGCACATTCACATCTTCGAGGGTTATGGTTGCTTCACCCCAAGGGAACACAAAGGTATTGGTATCAGGACACCAGTTCTGAGCTAGGGAGAGAATCAAAGACGGGTTTTTGTGGATTTTGTAAGTGGATGCCTTGATTGCTTCAAAGATCCCAGATTTTAACCAAGTGGGTTTGTGTAAAGCAGCCATTTTTTTAGCCCAAAACTGAAACTTTTTGTTGGGTAACCTCCACCCACGAAAGGAAACACACAAAGACGAAGCTTTTAACTCAGGACAAGAAGCTGGACGAAGCATACCTTCAATGGAGGTGACACAGTGTTTCAAAAAGTGAGCTTTTTTAATCATAGGTTGACTGTTGTTTTCACTGTAAGACACCATGAGTTCTTCTCTCTCTTCAACGAGATCTTCATTAATGGATGTTGAACCCATTGGAGAAGAAGAAAGATTGAAAATGGAGAATTTTGTTTTTATTTTTGTTTTTGTTAAAGTTTGAACTTATAGGGTCAAAGCGTGAAGGAAGCAATGTTGCTTGGTACAGTGGAACATGTCCTTTATTTTGGTAACTGAAAAATTGGGAGGAAAAAAAAAGAAGAAACTAATAAAATAAATAGAAGAAAATAATTTTGTTTTATGTTAAAATATCCCAAAAGCTTTTCATTAATTTAGTAATCACTTCAGTGATTGCAGTTTGTGACGTGTGAGTGAAGATTTTAAAGAGAATTAATAAATTTAGCTTTTATAGTAGTAGACTAGTAGCTAGTAGGAAGGTGACAAAAGTGAACCAAAACCTTGAATTTCTAACTATATGTATAGCACTATTAACATACGATTTTTAAGTTTAGCCCTGATGAGTGTTTTAGTCCTAGTTCAGTTATGGTTGAACTAGAGATACTATAGGGCTCCTTGTTAGTTTTCAATTCTCATGCTTCTTCATTAATTGAAAGTTTGAAACTAAATAAACAACAGAAAAGACTGATTAAAATAAGCCAAAACTTTGCTTCAAGACTGACTTGTATTGTATCATAACCTCCTTTTTTGACCAAAGGAACCAAGTGTAATTGTGACATTTCAGCAAAATGTCTCATCCAATGTGTAACTCATGGTAGATAACTAGATATATATACCACTGATTTAGTTTTGTTAATTAACAAAGATGTAACGAACAATATTACAGAAAAACTCAACTATCATATTAAACCATATATCAGCACATACTTTAAGTTAAAACTAAATTTGCTTAGAAAGTTAAAACGATACACTAGTGGACTATCAAAGACAGAATATATATGCTAGTCAATGTATAAGAATCTAACGAGTTAAGGAGAAAAAAAAAAACAATAACCACCATTTTCTTCTTAGGTTTTATCACATAATTAAAAACTAGAAAGCTTATCTTAAAATGTCTTAAAATCCAGAACATTCTACAAATAAATAAATAAGACACTTAAAATAGAAATCATTCATTTTTTTTTCCCAACAAAACATTTTTTTACTTTATCTATAAGCTCTTCTTCATGAATAAGCTCTTCCTGCCTTATCCAATGCAATAGCGTCTTCGTATGCGAATTCAATTTTGTTGCAGAAGATATGGTCAAGAACAAATACCTCCAAAGCCAATCTACCAAAATCAGCTAATTGCTTCTCATCGGGCTCCATATCATTCTGTGATGCAGCACTCCTAAGCTAAAGAAATTTTGAAAAGAAAAGAAAAAATATTATCAGCATGTACGTACAAGTAATTTTTTCTAATAGGTGTGGAGCTATATAGAAGCTGAAAACTAACCTGCACAAGCTTTGGAGAACCCATTTCAGGCAATGGCGCAAGAACAAATCTCTTTAGAAGTAACATCGGTTCTTTGACAATACACATATCATTGTCCACGTTAGCAATTACAGCTGGAAACTTATTGGCATCAGTTGTTCTCTCAGTCTTAGTTTCGTCTTCATCAAGAGTGCTCAAAGCGAGTTCTTTGTCATCATTTTCTCTGTCATTCTTAGTGGAGTCTTCAAGACTCTTCATAGCGGACTCAACTTGGTTACTGCGGATCAATTCTTTCACAACCACTTTTACAAGTCTTTCTAAATGGCTCTTATTCTCTTTAAGAGACTTTAACCCATAAAACAAGAAGTCCATCACCAAAGTGGATGTAAGTTCGTTCTTGATGAAGAAGTGTTTCACAACTAGTTTTAGAATCACATCCTTATTCTCTCGAGACATCTCGAGCCTCGAAGTTGGTTTCATCTTTAACCAAAAGGCACATAAGCTACACCATGAAAATTAACAAAAAAAAAACATTTCCTTGTATAGTTATCGATCAAAGTTGCTCAAACTTTTAAGGAAACAAACATGAAAAAATTACCTCCTCCATCGGGTTTTGTCGTCAAACAACTTCACAAACTTGCTTCTTTTCTCTTCCACAAAGCTCCGGAACTTTTCCTCTACAGATTTGAAATAAACTCTAACAAGTTCCTTCCTATACTGACCATCAATGCAAGGAAAAGGTCGGTTCACACACTCTCTACAAGAATTAAGAAAAATTGGTTCAACGTTAATGGTGGCATGCATGGAATAGTGTGGCTAGATAGATACATATATATCACTCAAGACATATCATACTTAAAATCTTGGCATTTACCTAATTACTTGAACTTGAGCTTTAAATACAAGATCACCAAACTTATTTATGAATCCATCATGTAATCTTGGTAACTCACTAAACTGTTTCCATCCCCAATCATGCTCTTTCTTCCAAAACTGGTGAACCGTATCTGCGAAGAAACGTGTTCAGTTTGTCTGCGTTATCATACTGATTCAAATAAAGTTAAAAGATACAGAAAATAACCTGAAGACTTCGATTTCTTTGGATTTGTATGCTCCACAGCTACAGTAAACAGAGCTAAATGACTCCAACCTGTTTCAGAATGTTATAATTAACCTAAATGATGATGATAAAAGGTTTACAAATCGAGAGAGATAAAACAGAATAAACAAAAATACTTATACCTGGATGAAGTTTCTCATAGTTTGCAACACATAGAAAGAGAGAGAGATGGTTGGTAACATCATACCCTCCTGGATAAACTAACAAATACCTGTCATAGGTAAAGAATAAAGAAAACAAAAAAGCATACAAAATTTACAAAGTTTCAACCTTAATTATTATGAAAATGAATATGTCATTTCACATACCATCTGTGTCCACCAATTTCAAAAGTATTGCTACGGATCTCTCGCTCATTGATTTGTGTAAATTTCTTAATCTTCCATGTAAATGTCCCATATAGTTCAGATGGACTTGATCCTAGGAATTATATAACAATTTTCGAGCAATTTAAATACTTGTGTAATCAAAGAATGAAAATACAAACCGGTTTGCCCAAAAGAAAAGAAAAAAAGAAAATACTAACCATAATCTTGAATGTTGTTAGTCAAAGTGCCCTCTCCGGAAGTTTCATTAGTGATCTCGGACATATCTCTCGCCTCCAAACTACGGAAATAAGGATTAAGTGTAGGATTGATCTTACGGATGACAGCCTTATTACAATAATTTTATAGACATGGCACAGATCGAATTATGAAGCGAACGTAATAAATACCATAAGATTATTAGACGTACGAATCTAGGGACCAAATCGTAACACCAAAAATTCCCAAATCCGATAACAAGTAAACCCTAAAAGTCAATCTTTAAAATGTAGAAAAAAACACTTACACGAAGAGCAGAGCTGAAAGAAGCTTAATCGCCCCCTACTGTAATAAGATATACGAAGTACTGTAGCTAATATTGACACAATCAACAAAAAAGGAAAAGAAAAATTGCTAATATCACGGAGTAAAAATTCTTAGATCAGTTATAGAAGATCTATAAAATATAAATATTATTATACAATTATGGTAAAGAAGATCTACAAATCTTTTCTCGAGAAACAAATCTTCCAATTCGTTTGATGAACAAATAGTCAACGAAATATGAAAATGAAATTGAAGATTTAAGAAGTAGTGAAATGTATACGAATAATGATTTTGAGAATATTCCTGCTAAAATTTGATTCATAACAAAAAGAAAACTGTTAAAAAACCGTGACCCTTACGGATGCACTTTAGCGCTTTTAGGTGTAACATCTAGAGCGCATACCCTACAACTAAACTTTTCTCACACCAACAAATGAATATTTCCGATACATAAACTGATAAACAGTAATGGAGAGATTATTTTGGTTTGTTTACTTTGCTTAGATTTCTAATAAAATTTATATCAAAATTTTTTGTTACTATTCATCTAATAGTTTAAAGAAAACTAGAAATAAAAAATAAATATTTAAACATTTTTCTGTTTATGCATTTTATAAATAAATGTCAACTATTCTGAAACTATCCCTTATATCCAGAGCGCATACCCTACAACTAAACTTTTCTCACACCAACAAATGAATATCTCCGATACATAAACTGATAAACAGTAATGGAGAGATTATTTTGGTTTGTTTACTTTGCTTAGATTTCTAATAAAACTTATATCATCTAATAGTTTAAAGAAAATTAGAAATAAAAGATAATTATTTAAACATTTTTCTATTTATGCATTTTATAAATAAATGTCAATTATTCCAAAACTACCCCTTATATATATTAGATAAAAAAAAATCAAAGGAAATTAACAACAATGATGAAAAATAGACGAGGATACTTATAATGTCATAAATATGTTTTTTTCGTTTTGATGGATAAAATTTGATGGAGATACTAATTGATTATTACAAACCAACCAAAAAAATCCATACAAGTGCTATCTACTCGTTTAGGAGATACTAATTGATTACTACTAATCAACCAAAAAAAATCCATGTAGATAGAACCATGCATTATCACTTCTGTATACGAGACATTGAAAAATGTGTTGACAAGCAAAGCAAACGTTTAATGCGTTAAAACTAGATTAGGTAACTAGAGTAATTAATATTTTTTAGAAGAAATGGAGAAAGTATTTTCTTTTACTTGCATGCATCTTAAACTCCTAAAAAGTCTAATAAACTAAGGAAAAGAAAGAACATACATAAATTAAGACCATTGATATATGTCCACGTGGCAGTCACAATAAACACACGTTCAACAAATCAGGTCGTGAACTTCGGTCCTCACTGGGAGACCAAGACTTTCTCTGCCATCGATTTAACTCCTCCGGCGAAAGGATCCACGAGTGGTCGGCAGAGAGGACAAATGGAATGAGAATGAAACCACATATCAGTACAGTCAATGTGAAACATATGGTTGCAGTATGGCAAAACCCGACATGTTTCGTTATCCTCGAGCTCCGAGAGGCAAACCTCATATTCCATAGCGGTTGGTGGCGGAGAATGCGAATTCAGAGAGAGAGAGAGATGCTTTTTACTTCACGTTTTTTAAAGACACAAACATTGACTTACTTCACTCTTTTTGTGCATGTTTGAGTGCACATACATATATATATATGTTGGTTAATTAAGGTGTATATACAAGAATCAAGAGATATTTCTTTGATCAAATTTTCATAAAATGCTAATCACTGTTAATTAATTCTTATATACCCACTATCCCTATTGAGATATTATTTCATGTGATGATCATAGACACATTGCATTTGAAAAAAAAAAAAAGACACATTTCATATACTATATTAGGAATTCACTAGTGGAGGCCATCTAATTCGTTAATCAGGTCTCATATACGTACATATTATCGATGTAAAAAACCAAAGTCTATTTCATTAATTACTTTTGAGAGCACATACATTAGTTTGTGTTACAGCTATGGACTTTATATTATTTATGGCAATCTCAACTCTGTGTAGAGGTGATAGAAAAATGAGCGAAAGCTTATTTGTTTGTAAAATGCTAATAGTTCAAAGGTCATCAGTACATCTAGCATTGTGGTCGCTCGCTCATGGTATCACAAATATGATATAAAATGTGTGTACGAGTTGTATACATTAAGAAGAAAGTATTAATTTGATCAACTCCATTACTATATATTACACATAAATCCTAATCTTACAACATTACATACGAACTGTATTACTTGATAAATGTGATGTGTGTGTGTGTGGCATATTTAATGCTTTTACAATTGTGTGTTTACCTTTTACGGTTTTACCTCATACATACGTAAATATATCACCTACAGTCTACAGACGCAAGGTTACAAAATATAAACAACATTGTGATTTGTATCCGTCATTAAGGTTCATGAACCATTTTTCGAAAACAAATTTGTTTTTACGAAGTTATAGGATTATTTTAGTAGTTTAAATTCGTGGAACCTAAGTAATGACATGAAGACTCGATAAAAAAATTAAAAAATAAGAAAATACAATTCAGGGACTTACCTTTCTTCTTTATACGTATAAATTAAGTAATAATTGAGAGGAGAAAATTTTAGAAAATGAGGGAAATTATAATCAGCTCACAACAAATAAAAAACATGCTTACAATTCATTCTACGTGAATGGTTACGGTTATGAGTTTAAGGTATACGAATAGTATATGTGTGATGACATTTGTGCTGTTATATTTTAAAATTGTGTATGCATGATCTATTTATTTAGTTTATTGTACTTTTTGATTCTTGTTGATGACATGCTACGAGAAAATAAAGAAAGGTTACCAGAAATAGTATACAGCATAAAAGAATCAAGGCACATACATGTGCACCGTGCACGCAAGATGACGTGAGTAGAACAGCGAAATCACTTTTTATGTCTCAATCCTCAACCCTGACTGTTTTTAGCAAACTCCATTTTCTCAAACCTGTTTTTAACTCTTTACCAATGTGGAGGTTACGGTTCAAGTTCTAATGATCATACACGGCCCATACATACTTTTGTAATTAGACGACTACTAATCTCTTCAAATGATCTATAACTATTGCAATTTGTATGTTTAGGATAGTTCTAGGGGCTGCTTCTAGGGAATGATACAGCTTATTAATACTTCGACATTTTTATTTAATTAGGGATACTCAAAACGAAGAAATTTGGTTATATTCTATATATTTATAGACACATCTGCTGTACAAATGGGTTCTAAATTTCATAACTTACATATAAAATTGGGAATAGAACAGAAAGATAAAAATTAACTGTTAAGATTATTTTTTTAACAGATACACTAATACTGTTTGAGTAAATTAAACAATCCCAAAAGAATTATAAAGTAGGAATATAAAACTGTTAGACACATATAATCAATGTGTACGTAATCGTTTCTACATTTTACAACTTACATGCATAAAAGATTAAAATTTGAAAAAGATGAAAAATTATTATAGGTTTAGGCTTTAAGATCGTGCATGTTTTTTTTTTTTTTTTTTTTTT
>NC_025696.1:17434284-17450646 GCF_000633955.1 Camelina sativa
TTTTTTTTTTTTTTTTTTTTTTTTTTTTTTTTTTTTTTTTTTTTTTTTTTTTGTTAAAAAGATCGTGCATGTTCTCTCCAAACTTATTTATATATATAAGACCTCAAAGAGTTAGTGCGAAAGGCCGGCCTCTTCCTAAGAATATGTCAAACTATACGGGCCAAACTAGCTAATTGCTACATTCCTAAGAAAACCATGAACTTATTCACCAAATTCTGACAACGAAAAATTATTAACCAAATACTGTGTATTAAAAAGTATGAAATTCTATTGCTAACTTTTTTTTTCTGTTTGACTTAATTCCCAAATTTTAACTCTAAAAAGTTTGTCTATATATTGATTAGATTTTCGAAATGCTCCATTAATACATCAATAAACACATTCGAAGAATAAAACTCAAGTACAATTTTATGAAAATCGTATTATTAATTTAATGTTAATAAAATCCTTCTTTGTTGCTTTTTCTAACCACCCAAAACAATAAACTCAATACATTCTTTTTATTTTGAATAAATAAACTCAATACATTCTTAATCTCTATTAGGATATGTCTCAATATATTCACGAAGATACGACTCTATCGTATTATGCAACTTGTACATGTATAAATACTACTCTTTACCATATGAATAAACACAACTTTACATTCTATTCTATTATATTTTATGGTATCAGAGCAGAAGATTCTGACCTAATTTTTTTTCTTTTGGCCGCCGTTGCATCCTTTGTGACCGCCGTCTTTTTCTATCTTCTATTTTCTCTCCTTTCATCGTGTTTCCGATGACATCAACTGTGGATCCTCCCTCTAGTCAACTTGCCGTGGCTACCACGACAACCAACCCTTACTCACTCGGAAGCTTCGATAACCCCGGTTCTCTCATCTCCTCCGTTGTGTTAAAAGAAGATAATTATCCTGAATGGGCTACTGAACTCCAAAACTCCCTTCAGGCAAAGCAGAAACTTGGCTTCATCGATGGCTCGGCCCCTAAACCGACCACTAACCCAGAACTTGCACAGTGGCTCGCGGCAAACTCCATGATCGTGGGTTGGATCCGTACGTCTATAGATCCTCGTATCCGCTCCATGTCTCTTTCATCTCCAAAGCTTCCACTTTGTGGGAAAGTCTCCGTGTCCGTTTCTCTGTTGGTAACGGAGTCCGCAAACAAGTTCTCAAGGATGAGATCGCTTTATGTAAACAAGATGGTCAACCAGTCCTTAAATACTATGGACGTCTCTCCAAGCTATGGGAAGAACTCCAGAACTACAAATCCAGTAGGGTTTGTCGTTGTGAGGCTGCTGCTGATTTCGCCAAAGAACGTGAGGATGATCAAATCCATCAGTTCCTTTTTGGTCTTAATCTCCCTCGGTTCTCTCACATACGATCCAAAATCACCGATGAGGATCCATTACCTTATCTTAACCAGGTCTACTCGAGAGTGATTCGTGAAGAACAAAACCTGGATGTGGCACGTCTCAAAGAAACAAGAAAACCTGAGGCGATTGGTTTTTCTGTTCAGTACGACCAGTCTTCAAAGGTTGCTGCTATCTCTGCTCCCAAACCTCGTGACTGTGTGTGCACTCATTGTCACCGTCAAGGACATGATGTGAGCGAATGCTTCTTACTTCACAGTTTTCCGGACTGGTAGTATGAGCAAAAGAACATTCCTCTCTCCATACCCGAACCAGGCGACTCCTCCCGCATTGACACCAAACCCGTTCAACGTGGTGGTCGCTCGAACAGGGGTACTGGTCGCGGTCGTGGACATGCTTACACTGCGCTGGCTGCCTCTTCTTCTACAACTAGTACTGATCAGATTTCTCAACTGATCTCACTTCTTCAAGCTCAACGCCCTAATGTGTCTTCTGAACAGTTATCGGGTAACACTTGTCTCTCTGATGTGATTCTCGATACTGGTGCTTCGCACCATATGACAGGAGACTATTCTATTTTACATGATGTTGTTGATATTATACCCTCCAATGTCACCAAACCCGATGGGACTGCGTCCCGTGCAACCAAGCGAGGCGTTATTCCTCTCAATTCTACTTATAAATTACGCGATGTCCTCTACGTTCCTGATTTTGATTGCACTTTGATCTATGTCTCTAAGCTTCTTAAACAAACAGGCTCTATTGCGATATTAACTGACACTTTGTGTTTCTTACAGGACCGTTTTTCGAGGACTTTAATTGGGGCGGAGGAAGAACGTGATGGAGTGTATTACTTTACGGGTGTCCTTGCTGCTCGGGTTTACACGGCTTCGTCGTCTCCCACCGTCTCTGGAGCTTTGTTGCATCAACGAATCGGACATCCCTCTTCTAGTGCTTTGTTTTCTTTACTGGAATTTAAACAATCTTCGCATGATGTTTGCGAGATTGCACGTTGTGACATTTTTTTTCGTGCTAAGCAAACACGTGATTCTTTTCCTATTAGTATCAATAAAACAATGGAATGTTTTTCTTTGATTCATTGCGATGTCTGGGGTCCATACCGAACTCCTTCTACTACCAGTGATGTTTATTTTCTTACCATTGTCGACGATTACTCACGCTCTGTTTGGACCTATCTTATGTCCGCTAAGTCCGAGGTTTCTTATCTCATTCGAAATTTCTGTGCTATGACCGAAAGGCAATTCAGTAAACCTGTTCGTGTTATTCGCAGTGACAATGGTTCTGAGTTCATGTGCCTTACTTCTTATTTTCAAGAACACGGCATTCTGCACCAAACATCGTGTGTAGATACTCCACAACAAAACGGACGTGCTGAGCGTAAACACCGTCACATTTTAAATGTGGCTCGTGCTTGTCTTTTTCAAGGCAACCTTCCCGTTAAGTTTTGGGGAGAGAGCATTCTCACCACCACTCATCTTATTAACTGAACCCCATCCTCTGTTTTGAATGGCAAAACTCCATATGAAGTTCTATTTGGTACTCGTCCCTCTTATGACATGCTACAGACATTTGGGTGCTTGTGCTATGCACACATTCGTCATCGTGACAAAGACAAGTTCGGGTCTCGCAGTCGTAAGTGTATTTTTCTCGGTTACCCCCATGGAAAGAAAGCTTGGCGTGTTTATGATCTTGAAACGTGCAAGATTTTCGTGAGTCGCGATGTACGGTTTCAGGAGGATGTGTTTCCTTATGTTGATCCACCACAACCATCTCCCTCGCTACCATCTCCACCTTTGGTTATCGACGAGGATGACTGGTTTGCTCCCGTGGACTCTACTATCTCTGTCCCCTCGCAGGCTCCGGCTGTGGTTGTTAATTCTCCGGTGCAGGCTGACTCGTTACCCGAACCAATTTCACCAACCGCCACTGTTGTTTCTCCTCCGACTCCCTTGAGTCCACTTACTTCTACTACTGCAGCTGACTCTGTTTCCGACCCGGTTGACTCTGGTAGCACGTCACCTGGTCTTCCTGAATTACTTGGCAAAGGGCATCGGGTTAAGAAGCCCTCCATCTTACTCAAGGATTGCTTCGTACCCCCAATACACTCTACTTCTCACGTTCTCTTCCCTGGTATCCCCACGTCTTCCTCCTCGAACTCGGTTTCTGGTAAGGTGTTATATCCTTTATCCCACTATTTATCTAATGCTGATTTTTCAGCGAATCACATCGCATTTCTCGCGGCCATCCTCGACAGTACGGAGCCCAAACATTTCAAGGAATGGTGTGATGCTATGCAAAAAGAAATCGAGGCTCTTGAGGCTAACCATACATGGGACTTAACTGATCTCCCGGCTGGGAAGCATGCTATCAACTGCAAATGCGTTTACAAGCTTAAATTTCACTCTGACGGATCTCGGGAGCGTCATAAAGCCCGTTTGGTTGTTAAAGGAAATCATCAAAAGGAAGGTACCGACTTTAAGGAGACTTTTGCTCCAGTTGCGAAAATGACAACGGTTTGGTCTCTCCTGCCTGTTGCTGCTGCAAAAAATTGGGAAGTACATCAGATGGATGTTCACAATGCCTTCCTGCATGGTGATCTTGAGGAGGAGGTTTACATGAAGTTACCTCCTGGTTTTAAGTGCTCTGACATGAACAAGGTTTGTCGTCTAAGGAAATCCCTATATGGTCTTAAACAGGCGCCTCGGTGCTGGTTTGCAAAGCTGTCTACGGCTCTTCGCAATATTGGCTTTACTCAAAGCTACGACGATTACTCCTTGTTCACTTATAAAAACGGGTCGAACTATATACATGTTCTGGTCTATGTCGACGTTTTCATCGTTGCCGGCAATGATCTTGATGCCATCAATCATTTTAAGGCTCAGCTTCACAAGTGTTTTCATATGAAGGATCTTGGAAAGATAAAATACTTCCTTGGTATCGAAGTCTCGCGTGGACCAGAAGGTTTTTGTTTCTCGCAATGCAAGTATGCGTTAGACATCATCAAAGAGGCTGGTATGCTTGCCTGCAAGCCTTTGGCTGTTCCTATGGAGTTGAATCACAAGCTTGGTTCTGTTGAATGTCCTGCATTTGCTAATCCCGAACAGTATCGACGCCTTGTTGGTCGTTTCATCTATCTCACTATAACCAGACCCAATCTTTGTTATGCTGTGCATATCTTGTCCCAGTTCATGCATGCTCCTCTTGTCGCTCATTGGGAGGCGGCTCTCCGCCTTGTAAGCTACCTTAAGGGCTCGTCCGAACAGGGAATTTTTCTTTGATCCGACAGTCTTTTGTCTCTCACGGCCTATTGTGATGCTGATCATGGAGCGTGTCCTCGCACCCGTCATTCTCTCTCTGCTTATATTATGTAACTTGGCGACTCTCCGATCTCTTGGCGGACCAAGAAACAAGATACTGTGTCTTCTACTCTGCTGAAGCTGAATATCGATCCATGGCCTTTGCTCTCAAGGAGATCAAATGGTTGAAGGCTCTGCTCTCGACTCTTGGTGTTGAGCACTCACATCGTATTCCTCTGTTTTGCGATAGTCAAGCGGCTATTCACATTGCTGCCAACCCTGTTTTCCATGAAAAGACCAAGCACATTGAACGCGACTGCCATCAAGTTCGTGACGCGGTTCAAGACAAGTTAATCTCTACTGAACACATTTCTACACATGATCAAGTTGCTGATCTTCTAACCAAATCTCTACCTCGACTGGTGTTTGATTATCTATTGTCCACGTTGGGTATTCGCAATTACTACTTACCAACGTGAGGGGGGTATTAGGATATGTCTCAATATATTCACAAAGATACGACTCTATCGTATTAGGCAACTTGTACATGTATAAATACTACTCTTTACCATATGAATAAACACAACTTTACATTCTATTCTACTATATTTCAATCTCTCTCTTTCTCTTACAATGGAACTTGCTCGAAAGGACCGGCATGCGATGATAGTAGGAGATGGGTTACAAAAGCACAACAGAAACACTTCGATGTCAAATATTCATAGTCGTCCTTATCCTTATAACCCCATTCCTTTTCTCTCTATACCCAAATTAGGTCTACAAGTAAGTACCGTCATTGCTGGTTGCAGTCTTTTCATCACAGTTTTGCTTCTTTTTTGGCCTCTAAAACAATTAAATCGAGAGAACTTTTCAAATATTTAAGAGAGAGTGAGAGAAGCTAACGAGTTTCTTAAGAGAAGCTAACGAGTTTCCAAGCCGAGAGAGAAGCTCACTCCAAATGGATTTATCTGAGACAAATTGAGGAAGGCGTTCGTTAAGTAAATGTCCAGAATTCAATAATTAGAGGAGGGAGACCAGAATCCTACACTTTCTTTCATAGAAATGCTGATGTGAGAAACTCATTCAATTCCATAAGATCAATCTCACTTCCAAATGGGGAACTTGAAATATATCTAGTCATTTCATGAACATTGTAGCGCCAAAGACTCTTCCTCCTATCTTGATTCTTCTGAGCTGGTTACAAAGCCTACAATCAAAGAAATGAAACTATTCTATATATGTCCATTATTCCATCTTCTGAGGAAATTCAAAGAGTTTAGATGAAGCTAAATAAAAAAAGCACCGGGACCAGACGGTTTAACCTCAGGTTCTTTCAATGCTTCATGGTCAATTCTGTGAAAAGAATTGCTGGATTCAGTGCAACACTTCCTCCCATTATCACCAATAATACTACAATTCTCACCTTGATTCTAAAGAAGCGAGGTGCTTCTTTCCTTGCAGATTATAGACCTGGTTCATGTAGCAATACAATTTATGAGTTCATATCTAAGCTACTAGTTGCCAAACTGAAACCAATTATTCAAGATGTGATTTTGCCAAGTCAAACTGCATTTGTAAAAAACTAGAGTATTTTGGCTGGAGAACTCGTGCAAAGGTATCATAAGGAGAAGGGGCCTAAACGCATGCATAGTGATGGAGGTTGATCTTGCAAAAGCGTTTGACACAATAAGATGGGAAGTATTATTTGGTTGCTTGAGAAGTTTAAACGTGCTTGAAGAGTATCTACAGTGGCTAGAGGATTGTGTAGACACCACTAGTGTTTCAGTTGGGTATAATGGTGCAATCCATGGATATTTCAAAGGAAAAAGCGGTCTAAGATAAGGTGATCCTCTGTCTCCCTATCTCTTTGTAATAGCCATGAATTGCATATCGTATATGCATATTAATGCAGCAGAAGAGGATGACCTATTTACTTATCATTACAAATGCAAGAATTCTAAGTTAACACACCAATGGAAGCCATTTGCACTCGTTGAGAGCTTTGCTTTAAAAGAGAGCTTCCTTTGTGGTGATCGCGGGTGAGTTTATGAGGAAACACTCTGCCCTCACCTCATGCCCTAAAAGCACAAAACACATAAATTGTTCTCATAATTCTCGACATGCTTATAAATTATAATTATGAGTTCAAAACTGTCGTTTCATTTTTAGTTTCTACTAGACAGTAGTTTAGGGTTCATTGTGACAAAGGTAAATATTATTTTAATATTTTTTCTGGTTCTCAATGGAATCATTTTTTCTGCTTATAAAATTAAAATGAAAAATAAAGAAAATTTTATCATTAGTTTTGGAGTTTTCAATTTTGATTTAGAAGACATATATATTCTAAGTTTTAATTAGGATGAAATTCCTTATCATTTGAACAAGGACACTGCACTTTTATTTATTTAATTTAGAAATACACTGTACTTTAATTAATGTATTTATTTATTTTTTCCCTTTTTATGGAAATAAGCATATAAATGTAATTTTTAAGACACAAATCTATAGTTGTTTTCTACAAATGTTAACAATTATTTTTGTCTTAATATTTTTATGAAAGGGAATAACAATAAATAATGTGTTTAAAAACAATTTATCAAAGATAATTTACTAAACAATATCTGCCTCAAGATATTTTTCCTTATAATAATTTTTATTTAATTTGTTAAATACATTCTTTTAATTTTTTCATATTTTCCTAATTCTCTATAACTCCTACATAATTTATAATTTATTATTTTAAGGTATTCATATCAAAACTTTAAATAAATTATTTATCCACATAAGCAATATAAAAAGGTTACTTGGGAAAGAAAATCAGTAACTATTTAGTAAAAATGTTAATAGGCTTTATTTTTTGATGTATTCTTTAAAACAAAATTGCAATATATAATGGGTGTGTGCATGCCCGGCCCACGGAGGAAGCCACTGAAGCTAAAGATTCGGACCTAAATTTTTGAAGGTCCTTTTCACTTAAAAATCTGCTAAACAAAAGACTTATTTTTTGTAGGGTATGTATAAGGACTTTTTTATTTAGATGTAAAAAGCTTTTTTTTATTTTGTAGGATATGTAAAAGGGGCTTTAAATATAAGTTGTGACCTTCTATAGAAAATCTAAAACTTTTGTAATAGGTGAAAAAGGTACATTTTTAGATTTTTGAGTAGGACACTCGTGAATGTTGGGCCGGCACTTGGTGTGTGCATGCATATCACTAATTCATAACATTTTCGTCAAGATCGTATTCCTTGTGTAATATTGTAGGTGAAAACATGATCAATACTTTACCGTATGATTTGCTTGTGCAAATATTGTTGCTTGTCCCAACAAAAGATGCAGTGGCTACCATGATTTTGTCAAAACGGTGGTTGTCAATTTGGACGATGATACTAGAACTCGATTACAAAGAGAGCGACGACGTTATTGGTGGTGAACGCAAAAGTGTTTGGCAGTTTCTTTATAACACTTGTGGAGTGTCTTACAGAAGCACTGCCACCTGGTTCTGAAAGTTTAACAGCTCGGGATCTATGGAGTGATGGGACTGGTTGGGATCTCCCGCACATATCACCGTTTGTGTCAGATTATACTCGATTTGAGCTCATGGCGGTCGTGTTGGATAGTTTTACTGGAGATAAGGATCGATTGTCATGGGGGGAGAGTCCCGAAAGTAAATTCACAGTTAAGTCTGCATATAGTCTCCTGACAAAAGCGGATGCACCAGGACATAACATGTCAAGCTTTTATCAGCGGATATGGCGGGTAGTAGCACATGAAAGGGTTAAGTTGTTTCTCTGGTTAGTTGTGCAGCAGGCAATTATGACAAATGCAGAGCGTAAGCGGAGGCACACTTATGTGATTCAGATGTGTGCACAGTTTTTTTGTGGGGGTATAGAAACAATCATTCACGTACTTCGAGACTGCCCAACAATGGCTGGACTGTGGACACTTATTATCCCGCCTAGCAAACGACGAGGGTTTTTGACTACCTCTTTGTTTGAATGGGTGTTTGAGAATCTGAAACATGGACTTGCGACCAAGGAAGGGGACTGGTCCACGACCTTTGCTATGGCCGTATGGTGGAGCTGGAAATGGAGGTGTTGTGATGTGTTTGGTGATAATAGGATGTGTCGCAATCGGGTTCGCTTCATTAAAGACCTTGCTGTGGAAGTTACTTTGGCAAACTCACGAAATTGTGTGCAGAGTAGTTAATATTGGGTGTTGTAGCAGTCCCTCGATATCAAGGGAACCCTAAAACATTCCAACCAATCGGGTGTTTACACACGCCCTTTCCAAAAATAGACAACTTCTAACTATTTATAGAACGTTCTATTTGTTTGCAACCACACTTTCCATAAATAGCCAAGCTCTAACTCCCTTAAAACTTTCTATTTTAGAAACTTTCTATTTATGGCTATTGTAACGCCCCGACCGCCACCTCTTAGTAGGCCCCATGTCTAATCCCAGTCCATGGGCCCACCTTCTTTAATGGGCCTCACGTCCTCTCGCTAGTCCCGTGAGCTCATCTCTATCCGACGGCCGGTTTGCAACGTCCGGGAGATTCTAAAGACTTGTTACAGTTCCTACAAATCACCACATGATCTTTCTCTGTGTTTTGTCCTCACTCACACAGTTCCAACAATCAGTTCTCAGAAGGTCACCCATCTTAAGACTACTCCAGGTCAAGCACACTTAACTCTGGGGTTCTCTCAGTTACTTTGACCGAAAAGTTACCGTGGAATCTCATTGAAGGCTCGAAGATGATGATTCTAGGACTCCATACCACATGAAAATTGACTAACTACTCATAATCAATTCCATCACACAACATCATGCATCAAACAATAGGAAAATAATTCAACCAATTAAATTCCTAAACCACTCTAAACCATCCATTAACCCGCCCTAGAACCGTAAGGGCTCTGATACCAAACTGAAACAACCTGAACCATTTTTGTAATAATAATAATATAATTAATTACCCTATAATATTTAATTACAACCCACACAATAAACCAACAATAAATCAACATGCACAGCGGAAGACATACTAAACTAACTCTAATATATTAAAATACAATACCAATCATAACCAATATAAACCAACAACCTAGCATGCTTCTAAACCAGGTTTCAACATAAATAACCTAACCAATAATACAACCGAGACTCTAAATCATCCTCCTCCTCATCGCCATGATTCCACGCTACACATGCATTACCTGCACCACAAACAAAATGAGATGCGTGAGTATTACTAGAAATACCCATTAAGGCTACCCTCCCATCTACGATCTATACACACAAGCAAATCAAGAGTACAACCACAAATAAAACATAACAAACTAGTCATTATAATAAAACCCCCAATAACACATTCACCACACCTACTCATCATCACACAAAACAAGTCATACAACCCATTCGCTCAGATAAGCTCATGGTCACGCACTCACCTTAACAAGCTGATTCTAACAACAAAACTAATCAGGAGAAACTCTCCTTGCGTCTACAACAGTCCGGAAACGTCCGTTAACTATCAAATCCCTTCGATGAAAAGCTAGCCCTAGACGTCACGAAGCCTCCCACAAAAATCTTGTGCCGGTCAGAAACTAGACGAGGCCACGATCTCAGTTACAATCCCCGATGGTCCCAACTCGCTTATGAGAAAACGTGTCCCACGAAACTTCCGAAACGATTTGAGCAGTCTGATCCTCCTTCTCTCAAACCCCGACAGTTCTGTTTCTCTCTTTACTCTAAGGAAAAAGTTTGATCTCCTTCTCTTTCTCCTTTACACCAAATAACCAAGAGTTCTCTCTCTTTTTATCCTTCTCTCTGATCAGAACAATGTTGACAACAGCCACCCAGCAAAGGAGAAGAAAGCGTCACTTGATTAATAATAGGATTTCTGGTTTAATTAAATTAAACCAAGATTTACCTAAACTGGAATTAATTAAACCATTCTTTGATTTAATTAATAAATCGACCAGCTTAGCAAACCAACCAGAAATTAAACCGACTCATCTCTAGTTCTCGATATAAACTTCAATATTCATATTTTTTTTGGGACATAGGCGTTACATAACGCAAACAATGAGGTATGTGCTAATTATAATTACGAAAATAGTTAAAGTTACAAGCTGGGAATATTCATATCTTTTCTAACTGTGATATAAAAGGTTTAGTTTGCATTTAGATGAAAAGTTACAAGCAGTTCATTGCAAGCTATTTAGTCTAGTGGTGTATTTTACTTGCAGATAGTTGTATATATTGTTTTAAATGTACTTAATTCTCAAAATTAGTTATGGCTTACTGGCCATACAACTTTTGTTTTGGCCACAAGTGAATCATACATATAAGAATGTTTAAATATTTAAAGGTAAAACTACCCATTTCAACAAATTTCTCACAAGCATCATATTCAAAAACATGGTTTTGGGTGAATTGTTCTTCATATGTCTTTTCCATCTTTCAGCTGAGTTTCTCTTCCATAACAGCTTCCACCAAGACAATTTTCACTGCAAAATCAAAGCCATAAGAACAACCAAATCCTTTATGAGTTTTTGTGTTTTTGAAATCCATTGTTATTAGCTCGGTTCTCTTTTTCTTTTTTTGAAGTTTGTTGTGCACATAGAAGTTCAAAAAAAAAAAACCACCTGGAGCTTAGGGTCGTACTCAAACTTTCCAATCTCAATAAAATCATCAGCGGTTAGATTGTAAAGACTTTGCTGAAAATGCAAGAAACAAACAAGATATCTAACTTAGAGTTGCATCATCTTGTTTGTTCTCAAGTAATACCAATCAAAACGTCAACTGATATACCTGCTGAATTTGGTCTATATCAATCGGAGCTTTCATTTTCGGCACATCCACATTTGCAGGTGTATTCAGTTGCCCATGTACGACACCTTGTGGCGACATACCCTAAAACATAACAGAATAGTTTAAGAAGAGAATATTAGCATAATTAACATGGATAACATACATTATGTAAAATATAAACACAAATTTAGTTGATTTCATAAGGTAAGATTGCAAAAGATGAGAATATAACATGATGGTAGACAGAGCATTTTTCAAAAAATACATGATCAGCAAGTTTATCATAAATATCCGAAGTTTTTAAGGCTTCATATATATCACAACGTCGGATGGTGGTGCGAGAGTGTGATTGAGTTTGTGTCCAGGCACGGAGGGTTACCTCCTGAATGAAAATGTCACAAGCTTTAGCCAAAAGAACAGGACTATTCCAACCGACCATCTGAAAAAATAAATTGATTACACTCAACAATTCTGTTTTTCCAATAAAATCAATAAAACAACATATTTTTATTTGTCACCCCTATTTCATGATTATTTGAACAGTAAAATCACTAACAATAACATTATCTAAATTTAACAAGAGATTTTTTGTTTATCATAATGGAAATTTTGAAAAACTCCGAGCAAAATCAACAAAAATCATAGGATTATCGAAAGAGACAATATATGTGAATTTATAAACCTTGACTTGAGGATTGGATTTCATAACTCGTTTGATCCTCGTATGAGGTAAATCAACCTTTTCCTGCAACCCTGTATTCACCAGAATAACTCAGAGAGTTTGGATAAGGGTAAGCGGGAAAATATATTTGAGATATAATTATGTTATATAAATATGTTTTTTTTTTCTGTGATAATGCTCTTAACAATACTGAAATGAATTACCAGTGGAATTATGGTAAGCCCAAAACATCTCCAAATCTTGTTTTAGAATATCTCTCTGCCAAAAAAAAAATAATTTTACAATTTTAGTGTAGACCATCATACCAAAATGTTGAATACATGAGAAAAAAGATTTCAAGCAAAAATAGGACAAAATGATGATCAATTTACCTCCCGGTTCGCAGGACAAGAAGGCTTTCTTTGATCAACTCTTTTCCTTCCGCTATGCACAGAAGGCTTGCCATATTCGATCATCAAGCAAGATTCTTGCACAGAATGATTTGGAATCACAGTTGATGTTGCAATGACTGGTCTCACCATGTTATATTTTAAAACAGATAAACAAAAACAATGAAGATGATGAAGAGAGATTTTGTGAAAAGCACCTATATATATATCAACCTAGAGCCATAACAAATAATAATTATCATTAAAACTCTACCAATATAACTAGATTCACTACCTAATTGAGAGTCCTAAAGAGGGAAAACAACTGATTATAAAATTAATATTTTGAAAATTGGATTATGTATACCTATTTGGGCTCATGAGGTTTGAATAAGAAAATCAGTCGCGAACGTTTTCCGTGAAGGTCACGCGCCATGACAACTGGTCATCATGATTTTTCTACGTGGCGCGTGGCTTTCATAAAATACTTTCTTGACTAGTTATTCCTTATACAAGCTACACAAGCTCAAAGAGCTATAGATTTACCAAAGTTGTAGAATTAATGTTCCAATGAGTTTTTTCCCTCCTTAAGATTCTTAATACAAGTATTGAATCTAATTATATTAGCATTCTCTTAAATGATAATTACTGTTTGTTATGGCTCTAGCTCGATATATATATATATGTGTGCTTTCCACAAAAGCTCTCTTCATCATCTTCATTGTTTTCGATTATCTGTTTTTGGAATATAACATGGTGAGACTGGTCATTGCAACCTCAACTGTATTTCCAAACCAATATGTGCAAGAATCTTGCATGATGATGGAATATGGAGTCTTCAGTGCATAGCGGAAAAAAAATAGTTGATCAAAGAAGGCCTTCTTGTCCTGCGAACTGGGAGGTAAATCCATCATCATTTTCGCTTGTTTTAGCTTGAAATCTTTTTTATTCATGTATTCAACCTTTTGGTGTGATGGCTACACTAAAATTGTAATAAGGTCAAAATGTTCACATGAATCACAAGCCAATAGCTTATGTTAGGCATGGGATTATAAACCAAACATAAATAACCGAACCAAACCAAACTGATATTTTAGATGTTCGGTTCGGTTTCGGCTATCGCGGCTGAACCGATCGGTACAATTTTTTTTTTCAAAAAACCAAAAAATTTTGGTTATTTCGGTTCAGTAACCGGTTAACCGAATTTTTCTATTTTTTTTTTTTTTATTTTTATTTTATTTTTAGGAAAAAATTTAACAAAACTGAAATTTACCCCTAAAATAACCGAACAACCCAAAAAAACCGAAAAACCTGAAATTAGTTCTAAATAACCGAAAAATTCAATTTTTTTTGTTTTAAAACAAATTTCGGTTTTGTTAAATAACCGAAAAAATCAAAACCTTTTTAGAACAAAATAAACTCTTCTTCCAAAGCTAACACTACCTAAGAGGATGTTGTTTTTTTATACCTGATAAAGTCTCTTCAACCATTGCCTCTCCTTCATCATCTTGATTTTCACTACCAAGACATCCATCCATGTCATGTTGTTCATTAATTAGTTAAAATTTGCTCCTCCAGACATGGCATTCATATTGTCTAAATTTGGTGTTATCATTTCTGTTATCTCCATTTTCCAAAAGAAATAAATCACCTCCTGTAAAAAACAAAGCATGAACATTTTAGAAATGTTATAAGGACAACAAACTGAAAGTTATCACGTTAGAATCATACCATCGACAGAATGAAAAAATTAAATGGTTCACATCTATACTATTAAAGCAGAAGTACTCTCTAGAGTAAAAATGGACCATGACTTGGTTTTGGTAGATTTTTCATTAAAAATGATTAGAGAATCACAAAATTTAATCTAACTAACCTATAGTTTCGATTTTGACAAATGACGAAAATGCCCTCGGTCGATTACTTTAAAAAAAACGGGTCGGGACGCGGATCCTTAAAAAAACCGACAATAGAAGGAAAATAACCACCGGATCTGTTTGTGTTCGAGAATAATATTTTTCGGATCCAGTTTATTATTTAATTCAAGATTAGTTAATTAAGATCCCAAACAAACCCATTCGTTATAGGCAAACACTCTGATTTCATAAATTTTAATACCGAAGAATTTGAATATTTACTTAATTACCGAAACATATCATAACAAATATTAATTTAAAAGGAAATTTTTCTGATTCAGTTAAAATCTTATAAAACGAATATTCAAGTTACCATATTTTGTTTAATTCCTTGATTTCCGATGTTACAATTATGAACTAATCTTTTACGATCAAATTTTCAAAGGAATATTCGTTTATCAGTTGTAACGAATCAAGCAAGTAAATATATTTTGCGTATATTCCTGATATCAAATCTTAACTTATAAGTGATAACCTAAATCAATGAATTATAACTATAAATATATTGAGAACTTTCTATTGGATTATTATACTAAAATAACGATTTTTACTTCGTTACACAAAATGATGGCTCTACCCCTATCTTACACTCCTTTGAAAGACCTAAAACCATACAAAAACGCTTGGCGTATTCAAGTCAAAATTCTCCACAGTTGGAAAATGAATACCGCTAAACTTGGTGAATCACTCGAACTAATTCTCGCTGACGAAACAGTATGTATTTTAAGTATAGATTTATTATTCTTTTGCTAATATATTAATATCAATTCATTCTAAGAGTTTTTTTTTTGTTTTATATAGGGTGACAAAATAGGAGCTTCTATCAGAAAGGATCATATCAAAAAGTTTGAATCTGAATTGAAGCCTGGATCTTGGAAAGTTATATCAACTTTTGGTTTGAATCTCTGTACATCCTACTTGCGTCCTTCTCTTATTAAGTATAAGATTAGTACCAGATATGGTACCACAATTATTCCTTCTGAAAATGTATCTGATGATCATTACCTATCATTCACATCGTTTGATAGTATACTTGCTGGAAATCTTGACAAAAATCTCCTGCTAGGTAATTTCATAATACATATATTTTGTTACTAATTTACAAAGATGATTTTATTAATAGTTGTATTATTTATATTTACAGACGTTATTGGTCAAGTAGTCAGTTCTGGAGGTTTAGAAGAAATCACAAGTCGTAACAACATTACCAGGAAGAAAATTGAGTTTGAGATAAGAGACACTGAGTAATATTATAAATCTAAATATATATTTTTAGATTTTTTTTGTTCATAACAAAAATAATATATATATTTTCATGCTTATACATTATACTATTTAAAATCTATTTTATATAGATTTTCATGCTTATACGTTATACTATTTTAATATAATCTATGTCTGTTAAAATTCTTATTTAGGGATAAACGATTATCATGTACTCTATGGGAAACCTACGCTGAAGCTTTAGATCGTGCTATCAATGATTCAAGTGATGGAATGGTTATGTGTTTCCTACGCTTTGTTAAACAAAACAGCTATAAAGGTAACAGTACGCATAATATTTATACATTTAATTTCTAGGGCACAGAATATTTATCAAAAGTATTTTTAGAAAACATTTAACTACTGTATCATATTTATATTTCATTTCAGAAAAACGATACATTGAGAATGCTTTCGATTCTTCTATCTTGATGATCAATCCTCAGTTACCAGAGATGGAGGCTTTTCATAACATGTAAATTCAAATAGCTATGAAATTATTAATAAACAATATGTTTCATTATGATTTACTATTCCACTTTTTCATTTTAGTCTTCCTGCGGATCAATTGGCTTTAACAGTTACCAATTCTGGTGGAAAGAGAGTTTATAACCCGTCTGGCTCCAAG
>NC_025696.1:17450706-17475768 GCF_000633955.1 Camelina sativa
CGAAAAACCCAAAAGACGGTATAGTTATCAGAATTTTCTTTTTTTTTTTCTATATATATATATCAGATACTGATTTTCGAACATAATTAATAAACTGTTTTTTTATAAATTCAGCTTATGAAGATGACGGTGATCCTGTCCACACATGTAAGGATTGTGGTGCTATTTTCTGGTATGGTGAAAGATTAAATCGGAGGAAGAATACAAAAACACCAATATACAGTGGATGCTGCATGCATGGACAAATTCAACTACCTACGTTTAAAGAATCTCCAGCTTTGCTTTTGTGGTTATTAACATCTGATGATGACTTAGCCAAACATTTCCGAGAAAATATCAGAGCTTATAACATGATATTCTCATTTACCTCTATAGGAGGTAAAGTTGATCGTTCAGTAAAGAAAGGTCGAGGTCCTTCTATGTTTGCTCTGCAAGGCGAAAATTATCATCTAATGGGTTCTTTGAAACCAAAACCTGGCGACTATCCAAAGTTTCAACAGTTATATATTGTTGATACTGAAAATGAAGTAGCAAACCGAATGAATATAATGAGGTAATTCTATATCCAAAATATTATTGGTAATATAGTTTTTCTTTTAATTAATTTACTATATTTGATCCTTTCTAATACTAATTCTATTTTCAGTAAAGGTAAAGATGATGAGAATCCATCTGAAAAGAGAAAGTTCAAAAAGGAAATTGTTGAAAAACTGCAGAAGATGTTGAATGAAATAAATCCTTACGTACAGCATTTTCGTTATGCAAGAGATAGGTTTGCTTTGGAAAAAGAAAAAGCAAATTTCCATATGCGAATCGTCTCTACACGTGAGAAAGATGGCACCAAATATAATTTGCCTACTGCTTCTGAAGTTGCTGCATTGATACCTGGAGATTTCCATACCGAAATGAATAAGCGTGATATAGTGGTTGAAATGCAATCTGGTAAGTTGAAAAGGATTCATGAGTGTCATATATCTTATCTTGCTTTGCAATATCCTCTTTTATTTCCACTCGGTGAAGATGGATACACATTGGGTTTGAAAAAGAGGGTTAAAAAAGGATCAAAGAAGAAGAAGCGAAAGGATATAAGTATGAGGCAGTGGTACGCGTATAGGCTACACGAGAGGAAAGATGAGAAACATATATTATTCCGGTCTAAGCGTTTATTTCAGCAGTTCTTGGTTGATACGTATACTATGATTGAGTCTAATCGTCTCCGGTACCTAAAAAAAAACCAGAAGAAATTAAGGAGTTCAAACATAGAGGAGATTCAGCTCGCAGCGGATGAAGGAGAAGATGATCTCACAAATCGTGGTAACAGAGTTGTTATTCCACCTTCTTTCACCGGTGGACCAAGTTATATGAGGCAAAATTATTTGGATGCTATGGCTACATGTAAACATTTCGGTTTCCCAGACCTTTTTATAACCTTCACTTGCAATGCTAAGTGGCCAGAAATCACAAGATTCGTCAATCAGAGGAATTTGAAAGCTGATGATCGACCGGACATCATTTGCAGAATTTTTAAGCTGAAACTAGAGAAGTTTATGGATGATTTAACTAAGAAACATATATTGGGGAAAACAGTTTCAGGTAAATCTCTTCCACTAAAATCTTGAATTTTAAAATATTAAATCATTTTTAATTGAAAATGATTAAATTTATAAACATAATCTGTTTTGCAGCTATTTATCAGATTGAGTTTCAGAAAAGAGGTCTTCCTCATGCTCATATTATTGTTTGGATGGATAAAAAACATAAGTTCCCAACAGCCGATCATATTGACAAGATAATTTCTGCTGAAATTCCAGATAAAGATGAAGATCCAGAACTCTACGAAGTTGTCAAAGAATGTATGATTCATGGTCCCTGTGGAAGTGCGAATATGAACTCTCCGTGTATGGTTGGAGGAAAATGTTCAAAGTTCTATCCTAAGGAGTTTGTTGATACAACAAACTTAGACAGAGATGGATATCCAATTTATAGGAGGAGGGATGATGGTCGTTTTATAGAGAAGAATGGTTTCAAGTGCGACAATACATATGTCGTCCCATACAACAGAAAACTTTCTCTAAAGTACCGAGCTCACATTAACGTGGAATGGTGTAACCAAACTGGATCGGTCAAGTACTTATTTAAGTATGTGCACAAAGGTCAAGATCGTGTTACTGTATCTGTTGAGGCAGGTCAAGAAGAGGATGAAACAGAGTATACCTCCGACGGTGTCAATATTAACTCATCCAAAAAAAAGGATGATGTTCAAGATTTCTTTGACTGCAGGTTTATCTATCTAAAACATGTTTAAATAGTTCTATAAGATGATACCCCGTCAAATGAATTGAATGATATGAAATTTTTCCATTTTGCAGATATGTTTCCGCATGTGAAGCTTTCTGGAGGACGAATCAGTATCCTATACACTATAGAACAACACCTGTTGTCAAACTTACATTTCATGAGGAAGGGAAGCAACCTGTTTTCTACAAAGATGGCGACAAGCCAACTACCGTATTAAATCGCCCAACTCTTGATCACACGATGTTTACCGCTTGGTTTGAGTTGTGTCTAAGGGATGAGGAAGCAAGAAAGCTTACATATGAACAGATTCCAAATAAATACATCTATGATAAAAAGGAGAAAGAGTTTCGTCCGAGAGGTAGAACTGGTTTCTCTATTGGGCGAATCAATTATGTGCCACATAATTTAGAAGATTCATACCATCTTCGAATTCTCATAAACAGCAAAAAAGGTCCTACCAGTTTCAACGACATTAAAACTGTCAAAGGTGTTCTTTATAAAACCTATAAAGAGGCATGCTTCGCTCTAGGTTTGCTAGATGATGACAAAGAGTATATTGAAGGCATAAAGGAAGCTAATTTTTGGTGTTCATCAAAGTTTTGTCGTAGACTTTTTGTGATAATGCTTATATCTGAAAGTTTAACTTCTCCTAAAACTGTATGGGAAGAAACATGGAAAATCCTTTCAGAAGATATTGAGAGAAAAGAAAAACAGAGGAGACAACGTCCAGGTATATTTTTACTTCTATATCCACCAATAATTTGACTATATATTATTTATTAAATATATGATAGCTTATTTTCATTTCTCTAACCATATGAGTAAATATTGTTTTCGTTAGACTTTTGTTTGTCAGACACGGAAAAAAAGAAATTGCTACTAAGAGAGTTACAGAAGCTAATGAAAAGAAATGGATGTTCATTGCAAAAATACAAGCTTATGCCACACATATCTCTTGAAGATGTAACATTGCCTAATCAGTTGATACTGGATGAACTCAACTACAACCGTGAGGATTTAGCAAAGAAACATGATGGTTGGAAAAAGATGCTAACAGAAGAACAGAAGAAGATCTATGATGAGATAATGGAAGCTGTAATCAATGACAAAGGTGGTGTATTTTTTTTATATGGATTTGGAGGAACAGGGAAAACATTTTTGTGGAAAGTATTGTCTGCAGCAATAAGATCAAACGGTCATATTGTTCTCAATTCGGCATCTAGCGGTATTGCCTCTCTACTACTGGAAGGAGGAAGAACAGCTCACTCTAGGTTTGCCCTTCCTTTAAATCCAAATGAAACTTCTACTTGCAACATGTCAAGAGCTCAGAACTTGGTGTGTTGGTTAAAGAAGCAAAGTTAATCATATGGGATGAAGCTCCAATGATGAGTAAATACTGCTTTGAGACATTAGACAGAAGCTTGAAAGATATTATGAGGAGTAAAGAAGACAAATTGTTCGGAGGAAAAGTTGTCCTTTTTGGAGGTGATTTCAGACAAATTCTTCCCGTTATTGTTGGCGCAGGAAGGGAAGCGATTGTCAATGCATCATTAAACTCTTCATACTTATGGAATCAGTGCAAAGTTTTAAGATTGACAAAGAATATGAGGTTGCTTCAAGACATTGGTAAACAAGAGGCCAGCGAGATAGAAGAGTTTTCTAAATGGATACTCGCAGTTGGAGAAGGAAAAATTAATGAGCCTAATGATGGTGTGTGTGAAATAGATATCCCACAAGAGTTACTTATTCCAGAGGGTTCCTCTCCGTTAGAGTCAATCATTGAAGCTGTTTACGGAAAGAACTTTGCCACTCAAAAAGATCCTAAATTTTTCCAAGAACGAGCTATTCTTTGCCCTACGAATGAAGATGTCAATTCTATCAATGATGTCATGTTATCAAGTCTAAACGGTTAGTTCATCTTTATTCGTCCTTTAGTTATTGTTAGTAATCATACACACTTAATTCATCAAATTATTTTATTTAGATTTTGTTTTTTCTTATTTTTACAGCTGAAGAAAGAATTTATCTAAGTTCTGATTCAATTGACCCTCAAGATAAACATGCTCTAAAAAATAAGGTTTACTCACCAGATTTTCTAAATACCATTAAGGTTTCGGATATACCTTATCATAGGCTTCGTTTGAAAATAGGTTGTCCAATTATGTTAATGAGAAATATTGATCCGCATGGTGGTTTAGTGAATGGTACAAGACTGCAGATCACCCAAATGGCGGACCATGTTTTGCAAGCTCGGATTTTAACTGGTACGCGAGTTGGTAAGATAGTTCTCATCCCTAGGATGTTGATATCACCATCAGATACTAGGTTGCCTTTCAAAATGCGCCGAAGACAGTTCCCAGTGTCAGTTGCTTTTGCAATGACTATCAATAAGAGTCAAGGTCAATCTCTGGAAAATGTTGGTATATACTTGCCTAGACCCGTTTTCTCCCATGGTCAGTTATATGTAGCAATGTCAAGAGTTAAATCAAAGTCTGGATTGAAGATGTTGATAACAGATGCTGAGGGAAAACCTCAAACAAAGACCACCAATGTTGTTTTTAAAGAAGTTTTCCAAAATCTTCACTAGGAAATGGAATGGTACTTACTCCCTAAATTCTAGGTATATTATAATTTCGTTTTATTAATATATATGTTACTAACTCTATATTTATTCTAATTTGCCCTACAGAGAAAATACAACACATGGTTGAATGGGTTAATGACGGAATATGGTACTTTCATGACTATATGAGTCATTTCTACTCTTACTATTATTTTTATTTTATTTTATTATTGTTTACTTTGGATATTAAACATTCATAAACACAAATTATTATTATTGTTTAGAATCTTAAAACACAAACCAACAAAACTATAGTCCGATATTGCTTTCTGCGTAATCCATTACGAACCTACTATCCGATATTGTCCAATATATACCCTCTAACATATCTACTATTCAATATACTCTTTGTCTGTCTGATTTTGTAAGCAGCTATATTATGCAAAGTATGAGATTATATAAAGCGACTGAATTAGTTTATTACCGATTACGTTTTTATTTTAACTTCGATAATAAGATAGATTACCTAACTTAGATAAGAAAAAGGTTAAAAAAATTTAATCCCGTGCTGTAGCACGGGTTATCCCCTAGTATTTATTAAAGCAGCAAAATTATTTTTTTAATTATGTTTTTCTATCTTATATTTGAAATTTGAAGGGAAGTCTAACATCTCCCTGTAACCAAAATGTAGTATATAATCCTCTAGTTTTTCTAAGAACATTAATTATTTACATGACACCTATGTGAACACACAAATAATATTGTATGACTTAATACTTCCCAATGTGATATAGAAATGGTTTCTAAAGTCCAAAATTTTCTGAAAACTTAAACAAAACTCACATAAAGGACACACCAAGGTACTTATTTCCTCCTCTATTTGTCAAACTGCCCACATAGAATACTCATGGAATTGGATCGACAAAGAAAATCAAATTAAACATGAACTGTATTAAAAAAAATAGTAAACATGAATTGATATAATCAAATTGAGTAAGAGTATTAAATAAATAAATTTTTGATAAGAAATAACTTTTAAACATACAGAGAAACTGAAATCACACTAAATAGTATCCAAAGTTGAAAGCTTTCATACAATAAAATTAACAGTGCATAGAGGACATATCCACTTACTAATATATTGTTCTAAATGCCTTACCACTCGTAAAAGAAAATACATCTTAATCTTTGGAAAACAAATCAAAATAGAACATGAATTTACATAAACTCAAGCACCTAACATTGAATTAAAAAGGTTGATTATTTGATACAGTAATCAATTGCAAGGAAAATATCGTAAGTACTTCAAATCTTATCAATTACTGAATATGAAACATGTACCCTTTCTGGAATTTCTCTTGGGTGACTCGAAACAATTAAACAACTTATTATTATTGGAACTTGATGAGAAAATGGATGAATAGATGTGAGTGGTTGTCAGAGCATTGGGTTAGATTACATGAGACAATGAAAACAGGAAGAGAGATTGAAGTTACAAGTTCTTGAGGGATAGATTTGTTTTGTACATGAGGAAATTATACTTTTTGTTAGATATTTATACAAGCCTATTAGTCTCTCTTTCATTAGTCAAAAGAAGATAAAAATCCATTAATTAGGCTTTTAAGAATAATGAATCTCTTACTTTTTAATTTTATAATTTCTATTAAGTAATTTCCCACATACAATGCATGTAATTTATGGAAAGTTATTTTTAAAACTTGAAGTGATGTTGGATGCAATCACATTGAACATTATTTTCTCAAACTCATTAGTCAATATAAGATAAGAAATTCATTAGTTACACTTTATAATATTTTTTAAAAAAGTTTGTAATAGGTCACTTTTAGCATGTATTCTAAGACAAGTTATCCTTACACTTTAAAATGATGCTGTATGCAATCATATTAGTCTTTCTCTCATTAGTCAAAATAAGATAAGAAATCTATTAGTTGGGCAACTAAATGAAAGATATCTTTGCACTTTCAGGATAACTTTTAAGTTATGATTCTCTCTCTCTCTCTCTCTCTCTCTCTCTCTCTCTCTCTCTCTCTCTCTCACATTAGTCAAAGATGATAAGAAATCCATTAGAGGAAATATATCTCTACACATTGAGTATAAATTTAAGTGATGTTGTATGCAATAACATTAAACATATGTATCTCTCTCATAAATCAAAATAATATAAAAATCCATTAATTAGGTTTCTATAGGGAATATGATTTTTTGGTACTAGTTATTTTCCCACATTATGCTTATATTTTACAAAAATATCTTTACACTATGAAGTTTTGTTTATGAAATTATATGATTTGTTTTTGTTTTAGCATATTTACTTCAATCAAATAATAAAATAATCTGATTAAGAGTTTTTCTTGAGCTTTAAGAATCATGGAATATCAGTACTAGAAGAGAAGAAAGGAAAAAATAAATTATATCTAAAAGAATTTGTACTTGACGATAATGATGAGTGTAACATACATATAGGAACAAACAATAAATAATTTGCTTAATTAGTGAATGGATTTAGAAGATACAAAAAACTATGGTCAGGAGGCTTTATAGAAGCCAACCCTACATATCACCACATGATCTTTTCTTGTGTTTTGTTATCACTTCCAACAATCACATCCCAAAAGGTTACCTATTATGAAACTACTCCACCATAAGCACGTTTAACTGGAGAGTTTTATAAGAACATTTGACTGAAAAGACAAGTGCACTTTGGTGACATAGGTAGCCAAATCAATTCTTGTTAACCCCTCCGCTAAGACAGCCACCTCTTAGTGGGTCCATTTCCAATCCTACCACATGGGACCACCTCTCTTAGCGAGTCCTACGTCCATTCCTGGTCCATGAGCCCACCCAAATCCAATGACAGGTTTGTTACGTCCGGGTTGCTTTAAAGACTTGTTTACCAACCCTACAAATCACCAAATGATCTTTTCCTATGTTTTGTCTTCACTCGCACAGTTTCGAGAATCATTTATTGGAAGGTCACCCAACCGGAAACTACTCCAGCATAAACATTGCAGTTGGCAGAGTTATGGGGGGGGGGTGTATTATGGTCTGTACACAGTCTGGGAGAAGCGAGTCACGCGGTTGGATGTGGAGGTGGACTCACAAGTGGTTGTCAAATTCTTATTGACAAGGATAGATGAGTCCCATCCTCTGTTGTTCCTGGTACGTCTGTATCACGGCTTTCTTACAAGGGACTGGACAGTCCGTATTCGTCATGTGTATAGGGAGGCTAACCGTCTGGCTGACGAGTTAGCGAACTATACATTTACTTTATCGCTTGGTTTTCATGGTTTTCCTTTAGTTCCACAGTTTGTTGCTACTTTGTTGAATGAGGATGTTGCTGGTCACACATGGCCGCGACTAAACCGGGTGTAATTTCTATTTTTCTTTTCTAATAAAGTTGGGGGCTCTGCTCTGTTATTCACCAAAAAAACAAGCAATATAAAAAGGTTACTTGGGAAAGAAAATCAGTAATTATTTAGTAAAAAAGTTAATAGGCTTTATTTTTTTGATGTATTCTTTAAAACAAAATTGCAATATATAATGGGTGTGTGCATGCTTATCACTAATTCATAACATTTGCGTCAAGATCGTATTCCTTGTGTAATATTGTAGGTGAAAATATGATTTGCTTGTGCAAATATTGTTGCTTGTCCCAACAAAAGATGCAGTGGCTACCATGATTTTGTGAAAACGGTGGTTGTCTATTTGGACGATGATACTAGAACTCGATTACAAAGAGAGCGACGACGTTATTGGTGGTGAACGCAAAAGTGTTTGGAGGTTTCTTTATAAGTCCTTGAAAATTCACAAGGCACCTTTATTAGAACATATATCTGTAGAACTCGGCCCACGATGTCCTGTTGATGAAGATGTTCAATTGGTCAGCAAAGCCTCTTGAGTTGCCTAAGAGACTTTACACATGCGACACTCTCGTCTCTTTAGTACTTATCAACAAGATGTTAGTGGATATTGTTTCTCTGCCTTGTCTCCCATCCCTTACTAATCTTGGTCTTACATATGTAGTTTTTAAAGACGAAGATTCTCTACATGGACTCTTGTCAGGTTGTCCTATTCTCAAGAAATTACATGTGAAACAAAATTTTGAAGACAACGTGAATATTTTCAATTTGAAAGTATCTTCTTTAGAGATATTAGTGTATGAGTATGATACGAATGATGGTAGAGGAGATATTAGAGGATCTTTGGTTATAGATTGTCCTGCTCTAAAGACAATCGTCGTCTATGATAATACGGGAGACTATTGCACTATTGAAAACACACATCGCGTTGAGAAAGCAAGTATAATAGTTGTCTTACCCCGGTGACAAGTTTATGCTCTCCTCTCTCATATTTTTCGATTTAGTTTTGAACATAGCAACGGTACGTATTGATATTTCTCTTAACATAACTTTTGTTTCTAGTGGTCATATTTCAAACGACCACTTATGTAGTGATTATATTCATGGCAGGTTAAGTATTGTACCACCAATAAATTCTCTCAGCTTGTAGAGTGTAGGATACAACAACCAAATGATTTTGACTGGTTGGAACCACTTATGGTTTTACTTCAAAATTCTCCAAAACTAAAACTGGTTCTTATCGACCGGGTTCGTACTCTTTCCCTAAATTATTTCAATCAAGCGCATACAATTTTCGGTGAACTAAAATTTAAGTAAATGCTTTAATCTTTCTTTTGTATCTTAACTAGAGCATCGGTGAAATTAAGGATTTGCCACTTTCTTGGAATCGTCCGTGTTCAGTTCCTAAATGCATGTTAACTCATCTCGAAATCTTTGAATGGAGAGAATATGTGTTAGATAAAGATATACATGAATCTTTATAGGATATGTTAGGATCTCTACAATGTATATCTTCTGTATCTCTACAATGTATCACAAAACCAATGTATATTCCGATTTCAAGTTCTTTCTTCTCTCTCTCTCTGTCTTGCAGTCCGACTGACTTGACAAGTTTGTGTCAAGCATGTTAATTGGGTAAACCCACTAGGTTTTCATTTTCCTCTTCACAAACTATTGTTATTCATCCTTTTGAAATAATTCATTCAGACATTTGGACTTCTCCTATTATGAGTGTTAGTGGAATCAAATACTATCTCCTATTTCTTGATCAATTTTCACATTATGTATGGATTTTTCCTCTTCGTCGCAAGAGTGACACTTTCTCAACATACGTTCACTTTTCTAAGTATGTGCAGACCCAATTTAAATGCTCTATCAAAGCTCTTCAACGTGACAACGGTGGGGAGTATGATAACCGTGACATGAGAGCTTATTTGGCATCTACCGGCACTGCTTTGTGTTTCTCGTGTCCTTATACCTCACAACAGAACGGGCGGGCCAAACGCATGATTCAAACTATCAACAACATGGCCTGCACTCTGCTTCTTCAAGCCTCCATGCCTCTCACGTATTGGGTGGAAGCTCTTAATGTTACTGCTCATCTACTTAACCTGCTTCCCTCCCCTGCCATTGCCCATGACATCGCTCACCTCAAATTATTTGGCCAAGTTCCACGATACAATGACCTCAAGACGTTCGGATGTCTCTGCTTCCCCAATATGTTGCCGACATCGCCTCACAAGCTTGCCCCTCGTTCGACCCCAATTGTGTTTCTCGGGTACCCCTCGGACCATCGCGGGTACCAATGCCTTGACACTAAGACCGGAAAGATCATACTCTCCCGCCATGTCACGTTCTTTGAGTCTTTGTTTCCTTTCTCCTCTCTACCCTCTCTAGTTGCTCCTCCACCTCTTCCATGGGTCTTACCATCCATTCCGCCTATTCTTCCTCTCCATCGTGCCACTATCGTCTACTGTGATAACGTCTCTGCCATCTATTTATCGTCTAATCCAGTCCAACATCAGCGCACTAAACATGTGGAGATTGATATTCATTTTGTATGCGAGAAGGTTGCTCTCGGCCATGTTCGTGTCTTTCATGTTCCGTCCGCTCGCCAGTTTGCCGATATCTTCACCAAAGGATTGCCTTCACCGCTGTTTCTTGATTTCCGACACTGCCTCAGCGTCCGATAACCGCCGCTTAGTCTAAGGGGGAGTAGTGTTAGATAAAGATATACATGAATCTTTATAGGATATGTTAGAATCTCTACAATGTATATCTTCTGTATATTTAGATAGACACAACTCATGTACTATATATATGTTTGACATGAATACAACAATCTCTACGGAGTTTTACCTTTCTACATGGTATCAGAATCTTAATAGCCACCAAGCTAAAGCAAATCGATCCTCTCTGTTTTTGTTTCTCCTTCTAAAACCTCTCTTTTCTTTTTGTTTTCTTTTCCCTTTCGTTTTCTTTGTCATCATGACAACCTCTCCCTCTCCTAATGACAAACCTTTTTTCATCTCTCAAATCAAAGCGTATATTCCTATTACACTTGACATGACCAAACTCAACTACCAAACCTGGCGAGAACTCTTTGAAACCCATTGCATCTGTTTTTGCGTTCATGGCCACCTCACCATCACCACTGCTTCGACTCCAGAGACTGCACAAACATGGCTGGAACATGATGGACTGGTTAAGATCTGGATCTACAAAACCATATCTGAATCAATCGTGGATACTGTCCTTACCACCAAGGCGACTACTCGGGATCTGTGGTCCACCATTGAAGGTCTTTTCCGAGACAACAAGGAGGCCCGTGCCCTTGAGCTTGAACATGAGCTTTGCACCATGGTGATCGGTGACCTCACCGTTCACGAATACTGTAGTGCCCCTCACTACAGAATAAATTTTTCCTGAAGAAATGACCTGGAGAGGGATCAAAAAGAAAGGGAGTTACGGGAAACGGGAAGGAACCCGCTAAAAATAATGTTTTATTAAGCGGAGTTAGTGAAATTGAAGTAATTAATTAAATATTCTTAGTGGAGGAACCACTAAGGAATTATTTAATTTGGTGGAGAGGAAAGTGGAGAGGAATATTCCCTTCCACTCGATTTTGTCTCTTGAAGAAATGGAGAATTTATTTAATCACACAAGAGAGTGAGTGGGGAAGAATATTCTAAGATGCCATCGAAAATGTGTGAGTGGAGGAGAATATTCTTGATTCCTTGGAGAATTTAGTAAGTGGAGGAGAATATACCTTGATGCCATGCGAGCTGGGTGAATGTAAGCGTGACACATTGACCCCTTAGGTGTCAACACCACACGCCTGAGACATGAGAAGGCGACACCTCACCTCTTTTGCATGTCTCCACTACTTCACTCAAGACTTTATAAATAGCCTCATTTCTTTCTCATTTGAAGAAGAGAAAAGAGAGGAGTGTCAGGACTGTCGAGAGTGAGAGAGAAGGGAAGAGAGCAAAGTTCTGGAGAATTTTTGAGAAGTCTCGCCGATCAGTTTCTGCATCTGCGAAGTGAAGATTGAAGCTACCAAGGATTCCAACGGTTTCCTCTTGGGTTCTTCGACAAACTGTGAGTTCAGGGAGCATAGATCTGCACTAGATTGTTCTCAATGACTCAATCTAGTGTCAGTTTGCATGTGCATATAGTTGCATTTCTGCTTGATTTTCTTGTTAGAATTTCTTGAGTTTTGCATGCACTTTGAGTTGGTTGCTCAGTGTGGGATGTGCTCCATGGTAGATCTTATGCATGATTGCGGATCTGAATTTTATATCTATTGCATGTGAGGTTAAGTGGTGGTATTTAGTGATTTATAAGTTCTTTAAGGCTTCTAAACTTGAATACCCACTTTTGAGAGGATTTAATGTGTTATAAGTTCTTTAAGGCTTATAAACATAAGTACCCATAAAAATGGAAGGTCTTAGTGTGTGGTTTTGTGACAGGAGGTTCAAAAGCCATAAGCACACTAAGACAGGGATATGTCTGACCTTCGTCCGGTTGGTTACAACATGCATCAGACATAGGTGATGTGTTGCATGTCGAATGCTCGGAGAGACTTGGTTAGCTACCATGGTCGGAGCTCTACACAACGGTGTAGTTTTGTAGAAATCTCCGATTGCATGCCTAAGGTGGATGCAATGCGGAGAAAATGGGTGATTGGCGAGAGGCAGCATATCTGGGCCCTAGTAAACTTGTTTAAAAATATTTTATTTTTATTCAAGTTTGCATGTTTGTAGATTGCTTGCATTTGTAGTTTTTTAGCTTCTGCATGCTTTCTTTGCTTGATTGCTTGTTGTGTGTGATTGCTTGTTGCGTGTTGCATGATTGATTCCTTGTGATTTTGGGGTTGGGATGGAAATCTAATCTTCTGCAGGGACCCCTGATACTCACTAAGTAATCTTAGATTCTTATGATAGTGTTTGTCCTGCAGGCAACCAGTAGAGGGTGTTAGAGGGCGTGTTGGAAGATAGGAGCCCGAAAAGTAGATTTTTGTGCCTTTTTGTAAAGAAAAAGTATGTTATATTTTATAAGAAAAATCTGTATAATCTTTTTGGCAATAGGCCTGACCATAAACGCTATAAATATTTTGTTGAGACTTGTGAAATATTTTATTTAATGAAAGAATCGGTTTTATATTCGAATACGAGTATCGGCTCATAGATCCTTGTCCGGGACAGCGCAACACTTGGGTATCGCGAAGGTATAAAAGCCTAAGTGGTTTCTATAGTGGTGGAAACCTCACCGATGGACCGGTCAAGGCCGTAAATGGGTTTTAGAACCTCGGCCGGGTCATTGGTGGTCGTTTCCAAGTGACGTCTCAGGGCCGTTCTGGGTATTTCCGGCCATAGAACGGTTCGGAGGCGTTATAAATACTGTCAGAAGCTGAAGTCAATTGCGGACCTCCTTGCTAACCTTGACTCTCCCGCTACTAATAAAGCTTTGATACCATATTAGTAATGGGCCTAATTCACTCCCAAAAGCTAGCTCAAGAGAGGAGGGTTGCCACACACCATCTATATTGCCTAAGAATCACAAACCCATCCGATGTGGGACTATATTCTAATACACCCCCTCACGATCAGGGCTGGACATCTGTAGCGTGACGTTTGTGGGACTGGACATCCACGATGTTGATGTATGAAATCAACAATATAAATAATACAAATATTATTGGGGATAAATCGGATCTGGTCCTTTTATTAACATAGAATTAAAGTGAGGGTTTACAGAAAATGCAATCAAAGTTCTAAGCGCAGTTAATACGAGAATAAATGCTCTTTCTCTCTGATTACCAATACTTCGGATCCCATGCTCTGACAATGACATTTGGTATTTATAGTGGGCTAGTGACCTAGGGCTCATATCTCTTCCATAAATGACGATTTTACCCCTGCGGCCAGATGGGCCAAATCCATGACTTCAGGCCCTAAAATCTTGAGAATCTCTTGTTTGGGCCTCTTTAGGTGTTGGGGTGAAGCCCATATCCAACAATGGTCCCCCCTAGTCCGATGAGCGATGGCTTTCTTGAGTTCGTCGGGTACAATTGTGTGTCTCTAGGTCCATCTTGCGAAAGGAATAGAAGATTTTAGGGGCTTGGCATGTTCTTGTTGAGTTTGAAACCATCCGGAAGGTTCCAAGATGAATAGTGCGTTGCGCACGTTTTTCAAGACATTCGGAGAGTTCCAGGATATAGTGCGTTGCGCACATTTTTCGAGACATTCAGAGAGTTTTGGGATGAATAGTGCATGGCGCACGTTTTTTGAGACATTCGGAGAGTTCCAGGATGAATAGTGCGTTACGCACGTTTTCCTAGGTGTGGTGGATTTTGAATGGGAGTTTTGAGGGTTCCATGTGTAGCCGTGTTCGTCGATCAGATCCCGTGGCTTCATGGTCACGTGTGAAGATGGTTGAAGGTACGGAGGTCTCGTCGTGATGATGGTCGTTGTGCGATGGCTTGTTGATTTGGAGACTTGTGAAACATTCAAGGCTTTGGCACGATAGAGCGGTGGCGCGCTGAGTTCGAAGGCGTGCCGATCTGGACCCTTCTTCTAGTTGGAGCCTTGGATTTTTTGAGCTTGTAACGAGTATTGGCGTGGAGCGGCTTGGTACAAAGCGTTGAGCGACTTGATACAAGGCGTGGAGCTTGATTCTGGGTGGAAACGACTTGATACGAGGCGCATAGCGACTTGATAAGAGGTGCAGAAATGCTTGATACGAGGTGCAGAGCTGCTTGATACGAGGCGCAGAACTGCTTGATACGAGGTACATAGCTGCTTGATACGGGGCACAGAGCTACTTGACACGAGGCGCAGAGCTGCTTGAGACAAGGCGCAGAGCTGCTTGATACGAGGTATGGAGTGGCTTGGTACCTATTAGCGCGTCGGCTCGTTCGATGGCGTTTCTGGCCTTGGGCGATGGTCCGAGAGGTGCGCAGTTCTTGGAGTGATGATGCATGTGCGCATTGACGTTAGGGCGTGTTCTTCCCAAATCTCAGGGGGCGCGCTAGTCATGGCGAGGAGATCATATAGGCGCGCTTCATATGGTGGCGCGTAAGAGCTTGGAGGTTACAAACTAGTCGTGGAAATCCGCGATTTGAGTGGTTGTTGCATGTACGTCATCGTGGCGTCAAGGCGTGCATACAAAATGGCACGATGATTTGGCTTGACGTGGTTAGGAGCATACGAGAACGTCGAGGCGTCGAGGCACACATACGAAACGACGAGATGACTTAGCTTGACGTGGCTAGGATCATACGAGGAAGTCGTGGTGTCGAGGAGCGCATACGAAACGGTTAGATGATTTTTGTGATTGCACCTAGACGTGAAGTCATGTCGTGAAGATGATATCCGCATTTACGCCTAGACGCGAAGCCATGGTGTGAAGATGATCTCGAGCCCTTCCCGGAGTTTTCTACTGGAGGCGCCGACAAGACTGCTCAAGAGTGACGCGTCGTATTATCGTTTATTGCTTTTGTTCTTTCTTTTTTTTTTGTATTGCAAACATGATTGCATCATGAACTTGGTTATTCGTACTCTTATTGCTGATTTAAGCGCAAAGGTTGATTATTGCCGATTTTTTTTCTCTTTTTTTTTTTTTTTCTATCTTCATTACGATGAAGTTGCTTTTGAATTTTTATGTTAGTCATTGCGGGGCATATTTTGTGGTGCAGGACATCTCCTGGCTTACCCTGGATATGTTATTTTCCATAACACTGAGAGTAGACAAGACGGACTTGTCATACTTGTTAGGTGCGGTCAGCGTGACCGGCTTACCCTGTGGATGCTGCAAGAGTTGCGAGAGTGTGCGAGTCGGGGTCTTCGACTTATTCACTCTGCTCCCTGCTAGCTTTTTGCGAGTCTAGGCTCGGCTTATAAATCATTACCAAAGCCGTGCAGAGGCCTGTAGCGGGTTGCGCAGAGGCATGTAGCGGGTCACGCGGAGACAGGTATTGGATCACGTGGAGGCGGTGCAAGATCTCAGATGTGGCATGGAGGTAGCAGATGACGCATGGGTCTTGTTGTGGTGGCGTGCTCGAGAATTGTCCCGGCGTCTTGGTTTGCGGCGCGAGGTTCCAGGCTGGCATCGTGGGCATGCTGATCGCGATGAGCTCGAGATTGCGACGAGACCAAGATCGTGGCAAGGTCGCTGTAATGACCCTCACCAAGAGTAAAAATCCCAAAATAAAAGATCAAGGGAATGGACCAGAAAAGGCTTGAAAAGAAAGAAGATGTAAAACAAAGAAGAACGACCAGAAGAAGTCCGAGGAAAAAGTCAGGAGTTGAAAAATGACCAAACCAAGACGGAGTGACCGGGAGTATGGCCAGGACCCTAAGGATGATCGAGGAGTCGAGAAAAATTAGCGAGGAGTCGAAAAAGGTTGCCGAGAAAACTTATCAAGAGGAACGTTAACGATTAACCAATGGACGGTAGGACCGATAGCCATTGACCGAACTATCAAAGAACTGGTCTGAATGCATCAAAGAATGCTGGAAGGAAACATCGAAGGTGTTAGGCAAAGGATGGAGTGTTTTGGGAAAAATTATTATTTTCTCAAAATTTCGGCCAATAAGAATCAAGATAAGTGGGAGATTAATTTTTTTCAAGAAAGCTTAGTGGGATTAATGGGAAATTAATTCCCAAGGAAGAAGTGGTGTTTAAGGAGGCCAAGTCATGCAATTTTACACCAAGGAAAAGAAGTGGAGCAAATTAGGCCAAGTCATGCGACATTAAGAAAGGAGTTAGTGGAAGAATTAAAAATTCAAGAAGATTAAGGAAGTTAGTGGAAGATTAAGCTTAATCAAGGTGATTAAGGAAGAAGTGGTGTTAAGGTGGCCAAGTCTCACTAATGTCTACCAAGAAGACTTAGAGAGAAGAAGAGAACCACATTGAGCCAAGTTTCATCAATTTTGGCCAAGTAATTCAAGGGAGAAGATGTGGGTAACATGGAGCCAAGTCACCCCTTGCCTTATAAAATTTTGTGGAGATTAGAAGACATGCACTAATAAAAGAGAAGGCATGCACTAATAAGGAGGAGTTTTTTGCACTAATAGAGAAGGATTAAGAGGCTAATTGGCGAGCTTTGATTGGAGGGAGAAGCACTTGTCGCATAAACAAGAAAAGGAGAAGACACATGTCGATTTGCACTAAGGAAAGGAAGAGGATTCGAGCATTATAAATAGAGGAATGGAGACTCATTACCAAAAGTTTCTCACATTTCTCTCAACACTCAAACGCATAAAGCTTTGCTTTCTCTCAAAGACAAGAGAGGAACAAGAGAGATCACCGAGAGAGAGAGATCCTCGAGTAAAAGGAGGAGTTGCCGTCGAATTATTTATAGACGAAGGAGCGGAGCTGTTAGCTGGTGATCATCGAGAAAACACGGTGTTAGTGTTGATATCAAGCTGTCGAAGAGAAGGGAGTCTCTGTCGAAGAGGCCGTTGGGAGAGAGACGCGGTTGGACTGAGTAAGTCGAGAACGGGAACGGTTGAAGGAGTGGAAGATTGTCAAGCGAGGACCGTCTGATCGTGTGGTGCCGTGAGTCTGTGCAGTCATCGTCGATACGCGAAAGGTGAGTCTGAGGTAGTGCATGTTGGGTGGATGCATGTAGCTTTGGTTGAAATTGATTGCATGCCGAGTAGGATTCATTTCAGTGAAAGGTGTAGGAGCACATCTAACTTGAATCCCCATGCATGTTAAATACGGTTGCGTTTTAAGTAAGTTTGGGACTTAAAACTTGGTTCGAGTTGCATGCTAAAAAGAGTTGGTTTAACTTGAATATTTTCTTGTTAAAATCCGGTTGCATGCGTGATAAACGATCAAGTAATTTGCATTGTTTTGCATAATTTTAATCGAGGTTAGAACATGCACAAATAAACCTAAGGATTTAAATGAGTAAATCGGTTAGGCTGCATGTTAATTTGGACTTAAGATTTAAATGGGTAAATCTTAAATGGTTGCATGTGTAATAGGACTTGTAGCATAATTTCGCTCAAGTGGCTTATATTGGTTGCATGCCGGTAAAATAATCTTAAGTTGCTTGATTTATATTCTTGCTTCTTGTTGATTATTGCATGTTGTATTCTTGCTTGATTTCATGCTAACGTGCTTGATTTATCATTGCTTGAATTTGGGGTTATGTGTTTTATTTTAGCTTAGTCTCTTGAATTCGTTTCTTGAGTCTTAAGCTAGAGAAGTGTGACGATATTTCTGTTTCCAAAAGTGTATGTCGCGCGTGAGTTCCCGACGACCACTCGCGCGAGGACATTGTCACGGCTGGCTAGCTACTAGCGTGACCGCTACATGACGATGTAGCTAAAGATGGGATCATGCCGGAGAACTTTGTGGTCTCGGCATGGAGAAGGAGATGGAACGGAACAGATTATCGAAGGGCCCTAGGTGTAGAGAGTCTAGAGTAATCAAGTGTCTCTTGTTTATGGCTAGGCGTCTTTGCATGTTGCGTGTGGCGAGGTGAAAAGAGTCTGGGATATGTCAAGCGTTCCTTGTCGTATCCTAGATGTCTTGTTTGGTTGTTCGCTTAAGGAGTTTAGGGTAGTTCAAGTATTCCTTGTTTATCCTTGTTGTCCTTGCGAGTTGTGCATAGATGAAGAGTCTAAAGTGAGCTTTAGTCGTTCTATGTTGCGTATAGAGAGTTAGAGCGTTGAGTCGAGTCACGTTGATCTAACCTCTCTTGGTTGATGGTAATTTTATTTGCTTCCGCTATCGCTTTCGGCTGTGTTGCTTTGATTACTTGCTTGTTTTCTTTGCTTGCCGGGGTAGTCGGGTTGGGGAAGTAGAATCCTGTTTAGGATAAAGGGGTACCCAGACTCACTGAGTAATCTTAGATTACTCATGTCTCCGTTGTTGTGGTTTTGCAGGGAAGCCTAAGTGAGTCTAGAGCCGGAGCAAACTTTAGGGTACCGGATAGGGTTTTCATGTGTTCCTTGTAAAACCCTATAATTTCACAAATGGTTATGTATATATTTTTCCGACTATCTAAATATATATTGCTTTAATAATTTATTTGTGATGAATTATTTTACTAAAGTAATATATATACGGTTTTCAGGAAAACATGGCAAGTTGCAAATGATACTCGGCCTTGTCCGGGCTAACACAACGCACCAGGCCGCGAGGGTTGAAAAGCCTAAGTAACCTCGGTTGCGGGTGGGATTGTGCTAGGGAGGATCGGTCGGGAAGTCTGCAGCTTCCGTCCCTCGGCCGGACCACCTCGGCGCAATTCTGCATGTGGCGTTCCGTGGCTGTCCGATGGCCTTCGTGGTCCTAGGACGGTTCGGGGGCGTTACAACGGTGGTATCAGAGCGGTGTTTTCAAACCCGTGAGCACTTGTGCATTTCAAAGTTTTATCGAGTAATGTGTCGCAAGAACATAGAAATTTTATCCGGTGGTTTGCTTGTCTAGGTTGAACCTTAAAATGAACTAAGCGTCTGACCTTGTTTCTTGTGGGTTTTTAGATGTATTCAGGTGATTCAGGTTGCGGGGATGGTTCAGGAGATGAGGGGCCGAGACATGAGGGTTGTGGACATCATAACGGGTTCTTGTCAACGGAATCAGAAAGCGGCCAAGGGCTATATGATTCAAGTAATGAGAGTGAGGACGGTGTATTTGATGCCGACGACACCAATTGGTCTGTCGAGACCGATCCGTCCGAGTGTTTGGAGGAAACGGAGGAGTTGGAAGTTAATCAGGATGACCAGACAATAGTATTGGAGATTGGCGAGCCAAGCCGACTTCAAGTACGAATGGACGCACAAGGGAAGTTTGAAACTATCCCTGTGGGAGATCATGGAGAGGCGGAGGTGGAACTAGCCGACAGATTGCAAAAGTTATTATTGGATCTTGTGGAGGACCAAGGCGAGGATGTCAGTCCCGAAAACTTTATAAGGGAGTACCCGGAGGCGATTGATAAGATCCTAAATTTCTTGACGGACGTGTATGTGCCGGAGGAAGAAGGAGCTGCAAGCGGTACAGGAGTGGTACCCGAGGCCGGAGGTCCGAGTGGTGAACAACCAGCGGAAGAGAAAGCAGAGACGGGTAGCAGAATTGTATTGGTGTTGGACGAGATGCGCTCACCGGAGAGGGGGAAAGAAGACGATGGTGAAGTTGAGGTACCGGGAATCAAGGAGGATTATGAGTTTGGAGAACCAACGGCGAGAAGGGGTAAAGTTGTGGAAGTGATTGACTTAGTGTCAAGTGATGATGAACGAATCCCAACATTTGTGGTGGAGACAAGAGACGAGCAGGACCCGATACCAAGTGATCGAGAGCAAGAAGCTGATACGAGTACGGAGTTTATGGAGGACGCGAGATTGAGACGTAGTGCAAGACGGGTAGTAAGAGGACAAGGAGAACCAAGTCAAGTTGCGAACGATCAAGGAGATCAAGACCAAGTAGTACCAGACCCTATAGTGTCGAACCAGATAGCGCTGAGGCGTGATAGCCCTAGTCGAGCTGTGCCATTACAAATGGTATTACCGGAGGAAGAGGAGGAACCAATGGACCGGGATTTGGAGAAGCTCGCTAAGATGTATGAGTTAAGAAGGCAGAACCGGGAACAACTAAGGATGGAGATGGGAGAAGGTAGTTCAAGTTTGAAGAGAACAAGAGAGTACTACCAAGAGCTGCAGGCGAAAGGGGAGTTGGAGATGCACTCCGTGACCTTTCAACCGAGAGGCAGGCTGAGGGTGAGAGCCACTGCTCGTAAAAGAGTAGTCTATCCGAATCAAGTTCACATGAGAAATACGCCTTATTGCAAACTGTGCGAAGGCATCGGGCATTGGACGAAGAACTGTTGGAGACCGGCGTTAAGATGCATATGCGACCCAACGGACCAAGATTGTGAGTGGTGCGGACTGCGAGGGCACTTTGCTTATCGTTGCCCAAACCCAGACCGAATGAGATATTGGAGGAGATGTGAGGCGTGCGGAGAACCAGGGCACCCGAACAACCGTTGCTGGAGGACAAGACCGCAACACTTTCCGGACCTGGAAGATATGGTGTGTACCGTATGTGGTGGAAGAGGACACTATGTCCATGAATGTCCGTATCGGATGGTACGAGAGAGAATAAGCCCAGTCGGTCGATGGGAAGAGACGAGAGAGAATCCGTTAAGGCAAGCTGAACGAGTGGAAGAGAACCCGATGAACCAAGCTAGAACCTCGACGTCTGCTGCCTCTACCTCAACCGAGTCTCCCGCTGAACCGCCACCTGATGAGCTAGTTAGCGAGTGCGTATGCTTTTGCGAAGCATGTACTAGGCTCAGGAACCCGTAGAACTCTTGGGGGGTAAGGGAAGGTTGTTTTCTTTTTGGGCGTAAGTGTGAGGGTTGGATAATTTTCTTGTTGTGTACCTAGAACTAACCTTGTTGTGTTGTCTAGGATCCGAACCCTTAGAAATATCGGCTAGGTTGGTGTAGAACTCGTGTAGCTTTTCCATCGGTTTGTAAAAGTACCTTATGTTCTCTAGCCGTATTTCTCGAAGTACTATTTAACTGCTTGCTAATCCTTGCATGTTTTATTACTTGCTGTGATTGTGCTTGAGTTTTATAGGTTTGCATAGATAATTATATTGCATAATTACCTTGCATTATTTAACGCGATCGACGAAGATTCACATAAGTCACCACAAAGCGCGATCAGACAAGAAGCTCAAGAAAGAACAAGAGAGTTCGACTAAGATAGAACAGTCAGTTCAGATTGTTAACTAAAAGAAGGAAGAGTGAAAAAAAAAAAGGAGAAAGGGATGATAAAGAAGGTTGAGGCAAACTCAAAGAAACCAGAAGAATAGTGCAAATCAATCGACAGCGGCAAACGTGCAGAGAGTGTCAAAGTAAACATGACCAAGAATGTGCAAGAGGAGGAGGACAAAGAGGGTGCAAGAAAATAATGAACAACAACGGCAAAGCCCTAATATGCTTAAGAGGCAAAAACCAGTCGAAAAAAAAATGATAGGAGAGAAAATCCTAAGGCGTGTAAGGATGAAGAGGTAGGCGAATCGAAGGAGCATCGTAATGAAGCCGATTCAAGTTCTACATTGAAGTGTATCAAGGAGAAATGAGTTAAGCTATGAACGGAAGGAAGAGAGAAGAGTCCGGAATAAGCTGAAGAAAGAGAAGCATTGACTCAAGGAAGTTTATGGTGACCAAGCAATGGTACAACAAAGCAAGAGTCTCAATGTGTGGAGGACCATAAATATGAGGAGGAGCTAAGTATATGCTGGAGATGCAGAAGTTTTTCCAAGAAGCAACTGCAAGCAAGGTCCGGGTGTTTTAAGTTAAAACGGTGGTATGAATGTGGAGTTCAATGTTGGAGACAAAACGGCCAAAGGAAGGAGGATTTCGGCAGAGATATAAGCACGATAGTGATTATAAGGCAACGACATCTGTGCCAGGAGTATAACCGGCACTAGAAGGAGAAGGAGAAGTGAGAATTCGGGGACGAATTCTTATAAGGGGAGGAGAATGTAATGACCCTCACCAAGAGTAAAAATCCCAAAATAAAAGATCAAGGGAATGGACCAGAAAAGGCTTGAAAAGAAAGAAGATGTAAAACAAAGAAGAACGACCAGGAGAAGTCCGAGGAAAAAGTCAGGAGTTGAAAAATGACCAAACCAAGACGGAGTGACCGGGAGTATGGCCAGGACCCTAAGGATGATCGAGGAGTCGAGAAAAATTAGTCGAGGAGTCGAAAAAGGTTGCCGAGAAAACTTATCAAGAGGAACGTTAACGACTAACCAATGGACGGGAGGACCGATAGCCATTGACCGAACTATCAAAGAACTGGTCTGAATGCATCAAAGAATGCCGGAAGGAAACATCGAAGGTGTTAGGCAAAGGATGGAGTGTTTTGGGAAAAATTATTATTTTCTCAAAATTTCGGCCAATAAGAATCAAGATAAGTGGGAGATTAATTTTTTTCAAGAAAGCTTAGTGGGATTAATGGGAAATTAATTCCCAAGGAAGAAGTGGTGTTTAAGGAGGCCAAGTCATGCAATTTTACACCAAGGAAAAGAAGTGGAGCAAATTAGGCCAAGTCATGCGACATTAAGAAAGGAGTTAGTGGAAGAATTAAAAATTCAAGAAGATTAAGGAAGTTAGTGGAAGATTAAGCTTAATCAAGGTGATTAAGGAAGAAGTGGTGTTAAGGTGGCCAAGTCTCACTAATGTCTACCAAGAAGACTTAGAGAGAAGAAGAGAACCACATTGAGCCAAGTTTCATCAATTTTGGCCAAGTAATTCAAGGGAGAAGATGTGGGTAACATGGAGCCAAGTCACCCCTTGCCTTATAAAATTTTGTGGAGATTAGAAGACATGCACTAATAAAAGAGAAGGCATGCACTAATAAGGAGGAGTTTTATGCACTAATAGAGAAGGATTAAGAGGCTAATTGGCGAGCTTTGATTGGAGGGAGAAGCACTTGTCGCATAAACAAGAAAAGGAGAAGACACATGTCGATTTGCACTAAGGAAAGGAAGAGGATTCGAGCATTATAAATAGAGGAATGGAGACTCATTACCAAAAGTTTCTCACATTTCTCTCAACACTCAAACGCATAAAGCTTTGCTTTCTCTCAAAGACAAGAGAGGAACAAGAGAGATCACCGAGAGAGAGAGATCCTCGAGTAAAAGGAGGAGTTGCCGTCGAATTATTTATAGACGAAGGAGCGGAGCTGTTAGCTGGTGATCATCGAGAAAACACGGTGTTAGTGTTGATATCAAGCTGTCGAAGAGAAGGGAGTCTCTGTCGAAGAGGCCGTTGGGAGAGAGACGCGGTTGGACTGAGTAAGTCGAGAACGGGAACGGTTGAAGGAGTGGAAGATTGTCAAGCGAGGACCGTCTGATCGTGTGGTGCCGTGAGTCTGTGCAGTCATCGTCGATACGCGAAAGGTGAGTCTGAGGTAGTGCATGTTGGGTGGATGCATGTAGCTTTGGTTGAAATTGATTGCATGCCGAGTAGGATTCATTTCAGTGAAAGGTGTAGGAGCACATCTAACTTGAATCCCCATGCATGTTAAATACGGTTGCGTTTTAAGTAAGTTTGGGACTTAAAACTTGGTTCGAGTTGCATGCTAAAAAGAGTTGGTTTAACTTGAATATTTTCTTGTTAAAATCCGGTTGCATGCGTGATAAACGATCAAGTAATTTGCATTGTTTTGCATAATTTTAATCGAGGTTAGAACATGCACAAATAAACCTAAGGATTTAAATGAGTAAATCGGTTAGGCTGCATGTTAATTTGGACTTAAGATTTAAATGGGTAAATCTTAAATGGTTGCATGTGTAATAGGACTTGTAGCATAATTTCGCTCAAGTGGCTTATATTGGTTGCATGCCGGTAAAATAATCTTAAGTTGCTTGATTTATATTCTTGCTTCTTGTTGATTATTGCATGTTGTATTCTTGCTTGATTTCATGCTAACGTGCTTGATTTATCAGTGCTTGAATATTGGGGTTATGTGTTTTATTTTAGCTTAGTCTCTTGAATTCGTTTCTTGAGTCTTAAGCTAGAGAAGTGTGACGATATTTCTGTTTCCAAAAGTGTATGTCGCGCGTGAGTTCCCGACGACCACTCGCGCGAGGACATTGTCACGGCTGGCTAGCTACTAGCGTGACCGCTACATGACGATGTAGCTAAAGGTGGGATCATGCCGGAGAACTTTGTGGTCTCGGCATGGAGAAGGAGATGGAACGGAACAGATTATCGAAGGGCCCTAGGTGTAGAGAGTCTAGAGTAATCAAGTGTCTCTTGTTTATGGCTAGGCGTCTTTGCATGTTGCG
>NC_025696.1:17476821-17493323 GCF_000633955.1 Camelina sativa
TAGGTTGGTGTAGAACTCGTGTAGCTTTTCCATCGGTTTGTAAAAGTACCTTATGTTCTCTAGCCGTATTTCTCGAAGTACTATTTAACTGCTTGCTAATCCTTGCATGTTTTATTACTTGCTGTGATTGTGCTTGAGTTTTATAGGTTTGCATAGATAATTATATTGCATAATTACCTTGCATTATTTAACGCGATCGACGAAGATTCACATAAGTCACCACAAAGCGCGATCAGACAAGAAGCTCAAGAAAGAACAAGAGAGTTCGACTAAGATAGAACAGTCAGTTCAGATTGTTAACTAAAAGAAGGAAGAGTGAAAAAAAAAAAGGAGAAAGGGATGATAAAGAAGGTTGAGGCAAACTCAAAGAAACCAGAAGAATAGTGCAAATCAATCGACAGCGGCAAACGTGCAGAGAGTGTCAAAGTAAACATGACCAAGAATGTGCAAGAGGAGGAGGACAAAGAGGGTGCAAGAAAATAATGAACAACAACGGCAAAGCCCTAATATGCTTAAGAGGCAAAAACCAGTCGAAAAAAAAANACCCGAGGCCGGAGGTCCGAGTGGTGAACAACCAGCGGAAGAGAAAGCAGAGACGGGTAGCAGAATTGTATTGGTGTTGGACGAGATGCGCTCACCGGAGAGGGGGAAAGAAGACGATGGTGAAGTTGAGGTACCGGGAATCAAGGAGGATTATGAGTTTGGAGAACCAACGGCGAGAAGGGGTAAAGTTGTGGAAGTGATTGACTTAGTGTCAAGTGATGATGAACGAATCCCAACATTTGTGGTGGAGACAAGAGACGAGCAGGACCCGATACCAAGTGATCGAGAGCAAGAAGCTGATACGAGTACGGAGTTTATGGAGGACGCGAGATTGAGACGTAGTGCAAGACGGGTAGTAAGAGGACAAGGAGAACCAAGTCAAGTTGCGAACGATCAAGGAGATCAAGACCAAGTAGTACCAGACCCTATAGTGTCGAACCAGATAGCGCTGAGGCGTGATAGCCCTAGTCGAGCTGTGCCATTACAAATGGTATTACCGGAGGAAGAGGAGGAACCAATGGACCGGGATTTGGAGAAGCTCGCTAAGATGTATGAGTTAAGAAGGCAGAACCGGGAACAACTAAGGATGGAGATGGGAGAAGGTAGTTCAAGTTTGAAGAGAACAAGAGAGTACTACCAAGAGCTGCAGGCGAAAGGGGAGTTGGAGATGCACTCCGTGACCTTTCAACCGAGAGGCAGGCTGAGGGTGAGAGCCACTGCTCGTAAAAGAGTAGTCTATCCGAATCAAGTTCACATGAGAAATACGCCTTATTGCAAACTGTGCGAAGGCATCGGGCATTGGACGAAGAACTGTTGGAGACCGGCGTTAAGATGCATATGCGACCCAACGGACCAAGATTGTGAGTGGTGCGGACTGCGAGGGCACTTTGCTTATCGTTGCCCAAACCCAGACCGAATGAGATATTGGAGGAGATGTGAGGCGTGCGGAGAACCAGGGCACCCGAACAACCGTTGCTGGAGGACAAGACCGCAACACTTTCCGGACCTGGAAGATATGGTGTGTACCGTATGTGGTGGAAGAGGACACTATGTCCATGAATGTCCGTATCAGATGGTACGAGAGAGAATGAGCCCAGTCGGTCGATGGGAAGAGACGAGAGAGAATCCGTTAAGGCAAGCTGAACGAGTGGAAGAGAACCCGATGAACCAAGCTAGAACCTCGACGTCTGCTGCCTCTACCTCAACCGAGTCTCCCGCTGAACCGCCACCTGATGAGCTAGTTAGCGAGTGCGTATGCTTTTGCGAAGCATGTACTAGGCTCAGGAACCCGTAGAACTCTTGGGGGGTAAGGGAAGGTTGTTTTCTTTTTGGGCGTAAGTGTGAGGGTTGGATAATTTTCTTGTTGTGTACCTAGAACTAACCTTGTTGTGTTGTCTAGGATCCGAACCCTTAGAAATATCGGCTAGGTTGGTGTAGAACTCGTGTAGCTTTTCCATCGGTTTGTAAAAGTACCTTATGTTCTCTAGCCGTATTTCTCGAAGTACTATTTAACTGCTTGCTAATCCTTGCATGTTTTATTACTTGCTGTGATTGTGCTTGAGTTTTATAGGTTTGCATAGATAATTATATTCATAATTACCTTGCATTATTTAACGCGATCGACGAAGATTCACATAAGTCACCACAAAACGCGATCAGACAAGAAGCTCCAGAAAGAACAAGAGAGTTCGACTAAGATAGAACAATCAGTTCAGATTGTTAACTAAAAGAAGGAAGAATGAAAAAAAAAAAAGAGAGAGGGATGATAAAGAAGGTTGAGGCAAACTCAAAGAAACCAGAAGAATAGTGCAAATTAATCGACAGCGGCAAACGTGCAGAGAGTGTCAAAGTAAACATGACCAAGAATGTGCAAGAGGAGGAGGACAAAGAGGGTGCAAGAAAATAATGAACAACAACGGCAAAGCCCTAATATGCTTAAGAGGCAAAAACCAGTCGAAAAAAAAATGATAGGAGAGAAAATCCTAAGGCGTGTAAGGATGAAGAGGTAGGCGAATCGAAGGAGCATCGTAATGAGGCCAATTCAAGTTCTACATTGAAGTGTATCAAGGAGAAATGAGTTAAGCTATGAACGGAAGGAAGAGAGAAGAGTCCGGAACAAGCTGAAGAAAGAGAAGCATTGACTCAAGGAAGTTTATGGTGACCAAGCAATGGTACAACAAAGCAAGAGTCTCAATGTGTGGAGGACCATAAATATGAGGAGGAGCTAAGTATATGCTGGAGATGCAGAAGTTTTCCAAGAAGCAACTGCAAGCAAGGTCCGGGTGTTTTAAGTTAAAACGGTGGTATGAATGTGGAGTCCAATGTTGGAGACAAAACGGCCAAAGGAAGGAGGATTTCGGCAGAGATATAAGCACGATAGTGATTATAAGGCAACGACATCTGTGCCAGGAGTATAACCGGCACCAGAAGGAGAAGGAGAAGTGAGAATTCGGGGACGAATTCTTATAAGGGGAGGAGAATGTAATGACCCTCACCAAGAGTAAAAATCCCAAAATAAAAGATCAAGGGAATGGACCAGAAAAGGCTTGAAAAGAAAGAAGATGTAAAACAAAGAAAAACGACCAGAAGAAGTCCGAGGAAAAAGTCAGGAGTTGAAAAATGACCAAACCAAGACGGAGTGACCGGGAGTATGGCCAGGACCCTAAGGATGATCGAGGAGTCGAGAAAAAAATTAGTCGAGGAGTCGAAAAAGGTTGCCGAGAAAACTTATCAAGAGGAACGTTAACGACTAACCAATGGACGGGAGGACCGATAGCCATTGACCGAACTATCAAAGAAATGGTCTGAATGCATCAAAGAATGCCGGAAGGAAACATCGAAGGTGTTAGGCAAAGGATGGAGTGTTTTGGGAAAAATTATTATTTTCTCAAAATTTCGGCCAATAAGAATCAAGATAAGTGGGAGATTAATTTTTTCAAGAAAGCTTAGTGGGATTAATGGGAAATTAATTCCCAAGGAAGAAGTGGTGTTTAAGGAGGCCAAGTCATGCAATTTTACACCAAGGAAAAGAAGTGGAGCAAATTAGGCCAAGTCATGCGACATTAAGAAAGGAGTTAGTGGGAGAATTAAAAATTCAAGAAGATTAAGGAAGTTAGTGGAAGATTAAGCTTAATCAAGGTGATTAAGGAAGAAGTGGTGTTAAGGTGGCCAAGTCTCACTAATTTCTACCAAGAAGACTTAAAGAGAAGAAGAGAACCACATTGAGCCAAGTTTCATCAATTTTGGCCAAGTAATTCAAGGGAGAAGATGTGGGTAACATGGAGCCAAGTCACCCCTTTGCCTTATAAAATTTTGTGGAGATTAGTAGACATGCACTAATAGAAGAGAAGGCATGCACTAATAAGGAGGAGTTTTATGCACTAATAGAGAAGGATTAGGAGGCTAATTGGCGAGCTTTGATTGGAAGGAGAAGCACTTGTCGCATAAACAAGAAAAGGAGAAGACACATGTCGATTTGCACTAAGGAAAGGAAGAGGATTCGAGCATTATAAATAGAGGAATGGAGACTCATTACCGAAAAGTTTCTCACATTTCTCTCAACACTCAAACGCATAAAGCTTTGTTTTCTCTCAAAGACAAGAGAGGAACAAGAGAGATCACCAAGAGAGAGAGATCATCGAGTAAAAGGAGGAGTTGCCGTCGAATTATTTATAGACGAAGGAGTGGAGCTGTTAGCTGGTGATCATCGAGAAAACACGGTGTTAGTGTTGATATCAAGCTGTCGAAGAGAAGGGAGTCTCTGTCGAAGAGGCCGTTGAGAGAGAGACGCGGTTGGACTGAGTAAGTCGAGAACGGGAACGGTTGAAGGAGTGGAAGATTGTCAAGCGAGGACCGTCTGATCGTGTGGTGCCGTGAGTCTGTGCAGTCATCGTCGATACGCGAAAGGTGAGTCTGAGGTAGTGCATGTTGGATGGATGCATGTAGCTTTGGTTGAAATTGATTGCATGCCGAGTAGGATTCATTTCAGTGAAAGGTGTAGGAACACATCTAACTTGAATCCCCATGCATGTTAAATACGGTTGCGTTTTAAGTAAATTTGGGACTTAAAACTTGGTTAGAGTTGCATGCTAAAAAGAGTTGGTTTAACTTGAATATTTTCTTGTTAAAATCCGGTTGCATGCGTGATAAACGATTAAATAATTTGCATTGTTTTGCATAATTTTAATCGAGGTTAGAACATGCACAAATAAACCTAAGGATTTAAATGAGTAAATCGGTTAGGCTGCATGTTAATTTGGACTTAAGATTTAAATGGGTAAATCTTAAATGGTTGCATGTGTAATAGGACTTGTAGCATAATTTCGCTCAAGTGGCTTATATTGGTTGCATGCCGGTAAAATAATCTTAAGTTGCTTGATTTATATTCTTGCTTCTTGTTGATTATTGCATGTTGTATTCTTGCTTGATTTCATGCTAACGTGCTTGATTTATCATTGCTTGAATTTGGGGTTATGTGTTTTATTTTAGCTTAGTCTCTTGAATTCGTTTCTTGAGTCTTAAGCTAGAGAAGTGTGACGATATTTCTGTTTCCAAAAGTGTATGTCGCGCGTGAGTTCCCGACGACCACTCGCGCGAGGACATTGTCACGGCTGGCTAGCTACCAGCGTGACCGCTACATGACGATGTAGCTAAAGGTGGGATCATGCCGGAGAACTTTGTGGTCTCGGCATGGAGAAGGAGATGGAACGGAACAGATTATCGAAGGGCCCTAGGTGTAGAGAGTCTAGAGTAATCAAGTGTCTCTTGTTTATGGCTAGGCGTCTTTGCATGTTGCGTGTGGCGAGGTGAAAAGAGTCTGGATATGTCAAGCGTTCCTTGTCGTATTCTAGATGTCTTGTTTGGTTGTTCGCTTAAGGAGTTTGGGGTAGTTCAAGTATTCCTTGTTTATCCTAGTTGTCCTTGCGAGTTGTGTATAGATGAAGAGTCTAAAGTGAGCTTTAGTCGTTCTATGTTGCGTATAGAGAGTTAGAGCGTTGAGTCGAGTCACGTTGATCTAACCTCTCTTGTTTGATGGTAATTTTATTTGCTTCCGCTATCGCTTTCGGCTGTGTTGCTTTGATTACTTGCTTGTTTTCTTTGCTTGCCGGGGTAGTCGGGTTGGGGAAGTAGAATCCTGTTTAGGATGAAGGGGTACCCAGACTCACTGAGTAATCTTAGATTACTCATGTCTCCGTTGTTGTGGTTTTGCAGGGAAGCCTAAGTGAGTCTAGAGCCGGAGCAAACTTTAGGGTACCGGATAGGGTTTTCATGTGTTCCTTGTAAAACCCTATAATTTCACAAAAGGTTATGTATATATTTTCCTGACTATCTAAATATATATTGCTTTAATAATTTATTTGTGATGAATTATTTTACTAAAGTAATATATATACGGTTTTCAGGAAAACATGGCAAGTTGCAAATGATACTCGGCCTTGTCCGGGCTAACACAACGCACCAGGCCGCGAGGGTTGAAAAGCCTAAGTAACCTCGGTTGCGGGTGGGATTGTGCTAGGGAGGATCGGTCGGGAAGTCTGCAGCTTCCGTCCCTCGGCCGGACCACCTCGGCGCAATTCTGCATGTGGCGTTCCGTGGCTGTCCGATGGCCTTCGTGGTCCTAGGACGGTTCGGGGGCGTTACAGTCGCCATTACGGGATACATTGGCAAGGTCACCATTTATTGGATAGGTTGGCGAGGTTGAGATGCGTTGGCAAGGTCGCCGTTTACGGGATACGTTGGCAAGGTCTCCATTACGAGATACATTGGCGAGGTCACCGTTACGAGATACGTTGGCGATGTCGCCGTTTACAGGATACGTTGGCAAGGTCGGGATGCGTTGGCGAGGTTGCTGCTACGAGGTACGTTGGCGAGGTCGCCGTTTACGGGATACGTTGGCGAGGTCGAGATGCGTAGGCGAGGTCGCCGTTTACGGGATATGTTGGCGAGGTCGCCATTACGAGATATGTTGGCGAGGTCGCCACTACGAGATACGTTGGGCGAGTTTGCCGCTATGGGATACGCGGTGATTTCAGCGAGCTTACGGTCGTGTGTGATTGCTCGCATATGGGCGTGGTGGATACGAGGATATTGGTGTGATTGCTGGCTGCGAGTGACAAGTGCTCGGACTTTGGCGTGCTCGAGATCGTGGCGAGCTCGAGACTTGGCAAGCTCAAGAATTGGCATGCTCGAGATCGTGGGCGAGCTCGAGAGTTTGGCGAGCTCAAGAGTTGGCGAGCTCGAGAATTGGCGAGCTCGTGAATTGGCGTGCTTGGTACTTGATGTACTCGTCGTTTTGGGACGTGAAGTGATGTCGGCGGGTTCGCAGTGTGCGAGAACAGTGCATGGGACGCTGGAAGCTAGACGCAGTACACGGTACACAGTGCATGTTGATGGGTGTTGGGCGCGTGATGTGCGTCGATTGCATGTACGATGGTGTGAGATGGTTTGGGCGATGCACGTAGTGCCGATGGCTACACCATTGGTTGGAGCGACGCATGTTGCGCCTGCGGCTGCGCGATCGATTGGAGTGGCGCCTACGACCACTCGATCGGGGAGCGTAGCGCCTATGGCTCCGCAATTAACGAGCATAGCGCCTTTGACAGCGGCTTCTTCGGTTCTATTAGACCTTGAGGTTGGTTCGTCCTAGCACGGGTGTGCCCCCATATGGTCGGCCTAGGAGACGGAACATGTCGTGGGAGAGCGTGGCATGGAGGTGTCGACGCCTTCATTGCTGGAGAGATCAGCGTGAGACATGCTTCTTGGTTTTTCTGGAAACGCCTTGATTTTCAAATTCTATCTGTCACAAGAAAGGATTCCGTTCGGCCCCACGGTGGGCGCCAAATTGTTGATGTATGAAATTGACAATATAATAATACAAATATTATTGGGGATAAATCGGATCTGGTCCTTCAATTAACGTAGAATTGAAGTGAGGGTTTATAGAAAATGCAATCACAGTTCTAAGCGCAGTTAATATGAGAACAATTGCTCTTTTCTCTCTGATTGCCAAGATTTCGGATCCCGTGCTTTGACAATGACATCTTGTATTTATAGTGGGCCAGTTACCTAGGGCTCCTGTCTCTTCCGTAAATGACGATTTTGCCCCTGCGGCCAGATGGACCAAATCCATGACTTCAGGCTCTAAAATCTTGAGAATCTCTTGTAATATCTAAAACACGCTTGGTCCACAATTGGAATTGGGCCTAGGCTCTGATACCATATTAGTAATGGACCTAACTCACTTCCAAAAGCTAACTCAAGAAAGGAAGGTTGCCACACACCATATATATTGCCTGTGAATCACAAACCCATCCGATGTGGGACTATATTCTAATAATATGGAGGAGGAGACGAAGAGAAGGAACTTGTGAGATACATCCTTGCTAATTCTAGGTGTTTAAAAAGAGTTTCGATCTCCGTGAAATCAACATGTGATCTTGAAGATAAAAAGATGATGGTTATACAGAACGGATTAGTTAAAATCTATGCCGATGATTTCAAAAACTTCTAATCAGCTTCATGAGAATCTAATAATCCTGAATGATGATTATATAGAACGGATTAATTAATTGATTTTTTTTCGTGAAATGAGCTCACAAAATTCATAATTAAATTCAAAAGTTCAAAAACATAACAAGTTTTATTTTTCTTAAGTTCTCAGTTAAATGTTTCGAGTGAATTATAGATTAATTATAGGGGTTTCGTGCACAACCAGAAAATAAATAATTGTTTCATTTTAGAAGACAAAGCATAACTATTTGTTAGAAGAAAAAAATTGATAGAGATGTAAATCTAAAATATCGAAATAATTTTCCACTATTAATATCATAGATATTTACATTATAGAAAGTTTAAAATATCACTGGACATAGTTATATGGTGGACAGGTTTGGACCAATATTAATATGAATTTAAAATATCTTTAACTAGATAATACATCATATGTAAATTATCATTTCACTATTTGTTAACCCATCAATATCATAATATTAGACATATCAAATTAAGTTTATTAAATTATAATTATGAAAAAGAAAAAAATTGTCTAGCGGTGTTCTGGGTTAAATCATAGTATTGTTATACACACAAACACATTATATATCGTTATTGTATTTTATTAAAATATTATAAAGGTATAAACAATTAACATACATGTAATTTTTGTGTTAAACTTACTTTATATACTGCTTATCTTATTATATAAACCTTGGTTCTCAAAGTTAGTAACTCACCAGATCGTGATATGTATTAATTTTAACGATCAAATATCAAAGTTAAAAACTCACCAGATCATGACATGTGTCAATTTTAACGATTAGAGATCAAAGTTAGTAACTTATCAGATCATGACACATGTCAATTTTAAAAAGTTAGTAACTCACCAGATCGTGACACGTGTTAATTTTAACAATCAGAGATCAAAGTTAAATACTCACCAGATGATGACACGTGCCAATTTTAACGACTAGAGATCAAAGTTAGTAATTCATCAGATCGTGACATGTCAATTTTAACGATCAAAAATCACAGTTTTCAAGCTTGGTAAAACAAAGCATAATATAATTATAATCTTATTATATTAAAAACAAAACAACTAAAATAAATATACTATGTACCATCCATATCAAAGTTTCACTATTACAAAGATTCTCAACCACTACATGGTAAAATAAATATACTATTTGCCATCCATATTTGGTTGTATAATTATACTATATAACCTAGCATTAAATTTTATGTTTTTGTTTGCACAAAAAAAATTATGTCTCTATAGTTAGCCAATTTTGGACACTGAGTACTGCAACAAGATTTGTGAAGGCACATGCGAAGAAAACGAAGATCATGGAGAACCGATTGGCATTCTTAGGAAAAAAGCTTGAACTAATCTTTTTATTATATTAAAAATATTATTATATAAAGTTGGGTTTTCAAATTAACCACATGTCAAAAATTATTATTTTTCAAAACAACTAATTAAAAAATAACATTAAATCTAAATAAAACTTACATGTTTATCTAAAAAAAAATTCTAAATCAAAAAGGAAAATTAACAAAACTAATATATTTTCCATTGTAAGCTACTTATGTTATACGTGTTTTCTCAATAAAATTTTGACATGTATAAAAAAAAAAATTAATTCACTAAGCATGTATATTATTATTAATAAATTATGTCAAAAGAATAAGTTGAGAATAATTAATAAAATTATCCCCCTCTCCAGGATATCATCGCCCTACTTTTGATTCGGGTAAAAAATAAGTTGAGAATTTATGATTCGAGAATATTTGAGACGAGGTCATAACTTATGTACAACTGGATATTTCTGAAGAGTAAATAGGTCGTTGATCCTTAACGTGATTATGACATATGTCATGTTTTGGATTGTATATAAAGTTTCTATTTTGTATATCTAAATTATCTAAGACTTATATATACCATCATGATTATAATTTTCAAATTTTTATTTTTATTATATTATATTAAATTTCTTCCAATTTCTCAATTTTATTGGGTTATTCATAAAATCATTGTAATTGAGTAGATAATTTTCACCAGTTGTTCATCCAATATATTTGGAGTAAAAAAAACTCCATGGTTAAAGAAATTATGTCACAAAACAATTTTAGTAATTATAAGAACTATAATTATGCCAAAATGAAAGTAAAGCAACATAAAATTTGTTTAATTTGTTTAGAAGACATTTTATAGGTGGTGATAAAGAGCATACTTTAACAATAAAATAATTTTGGGTGTAAGAACATATTTTTAATAGTAAAACATAGAGTAAAATTGTATGTGGTTACTTATTAGATGTTGCTTTGATGAATTTGTTGCATGTAAAATATTTTGTGAATAAGTTGTGAAACGTTTTTGAAATTTGACAATAATAATATTTGTAATGATGAATATTTGGCAAAAGTTTTAGTGGGATATAATTTAGCTTTAAATTATTATAATCATTGTTATAATATATTAATAATATAGAAATATAAATAAATGTATGAAGGTAAATACAAATATTCTCTAACTTAAATTATTTATATATTTAGTTTAGAAAAAAAAATTTCTTTATATATTTTTGAAAAATTGTTTTAGATTTAGGATTTATTTTTTTCAAATAATTATTAAACCCACAAATCGTGCGGGCCCTTATCTAGTGTCCATAATGATATATAACTTCGAAAAAAGAAAATAATTTTAGAAATTTAACTCTATAAGAATAAGAATGTTAAGAAATATTATAAACAAAGAAAAAAATAAGTTCAGGTTGCCATAAGGCACGTTATGAATTTTCAAAAATATACTAAAAACACTTGTTAATAAAACTGGCTAGGTTTATAAACTAAAAACTAAGTTATTAGCAAAACATGATCAAACAATCTTAGACGATCATTGAAGAAAAATATAAAAGGAGGTTTTTACCTCTACAAGAAAACTAGAACTCAAAATTTAATACCCTAAATTCCAAATTGTTCCCAATTCACCGAATAACTATTTTCACTTGCTTTAAATGCTTATGAAGGTAAAATCAAAAATGGTGAAATTGATGGGACAATAGTCTCTTATTCAGGAACGAAACAAAAACATAACAAAAGTGCTTGAGCGCAAAACAAATGTTAATTTAGATCTAGAACATGACAAAGGAATCCTGGGACAGATCATTAAAGATAAAGGAATATCTTACTTCTACAAGGATAGGCTCCCCTGAACTCAAGACAAGATAGAAGACTAATGTAAAGGATAGTTCTTTCTTCAACGGCTCATGAAGAAAGAAAACTTGTGAAGGTGATGGAGACGAATGTTCTGGAGGTCTTTGACCAAACCAAACGATGAATCAAGAAGAGGAACACATTGCACTTTCTTTCGGGTTCACAATGAGTAAGTACCAAGAAACCCCTCAATACCAAAATGTCGAGATCTTTTACTTCTTTAGTTGAGCTCATCCTCTTTACTTAACAAAGATGGGAATAAGATGCATGGGTTTCTTACTCTACTCGTTAAGGTGCTGATGCTGGTGCAGCATTCTCTCCTTCAGGCTCCTATGAGGTGTTCAAAATATAAGCAACCAAAAACAAATTAATTAAAGCAAATAACAATAATAATTGCCCAAATAAAAGACTTGATAAAACATGATTTCATATTTACTTACCTGAGCCAATGGCTTGTCACAGCTTATAGCAAACTTTCTCTCCCTGCTAAACTTGTGCATGCTTTCCAAAAGAACACGCTTGTTCTTGTAAACTTTTCCTTTCACCTTCATGAGCATGTCATGGTACACGTGTTTTTCCATCTTCTTGTTATAACATAACTTTTTTAGCAAGCGTTTTAACATTTTCAGCCTTCTCATTAAATTTTTCATTTTTCGATCCATCGCCTCCATTGTATTCTTACCTGAAAAGCCAATATAAAATACTTTCTAGATAATTCCCTTCATACATAATATTACAGTACTATCACATGGATCACCAAGCTAGATTAGTAGTCCAAAAGACTTCAATCAGTGGTACCGAGGACATACACTGGTCACTAAATTACCAAAACGAAAAGACCTACGACGAAAGACAAATTTGATACAACATTTTCATTCATACTTACTGTAACCACGGTGATGACACTTTCTCTTTGCACGAGAGCGTGAGTGGAAATTGATCGACACCATTTCTTATCCCCGTGACCTCCTATCCTCTTCGTCAGGATCAGCAGCGAAAACCTAATATGAACTAGTACTTATAAAGAGATTATAACCCTAATTGCTTTATCATCATGGGCCTAAACTACATGACCTGTTTAATATTTGTATATAAGCCCTAAGCTAGCTAAACTCACTTCTTTCGTAATGTAAAAATTTTTGTTTCACAAAATGTAAGAATAATAATTTACAAATGTGTTTGTAAGCGGATTATAAATTATATACTAATAAACAACATCCAAGTAAATTATTTATAAATTATTAATAATTAAATGATATAAAAATCATATATAATATATAACATGTAATAAATCATGGCAAAAAGAGGGATTGATATATTTAGTAAAAGATTCATAGGGGAAGTGGGGGAATTTATAAATGATTTATGAAATATTTTTGTATGATCTTAATATTTGCTAATGTCATGACAGAACTGATGTAAATATTAACAAAATGAAGGTTTTTTTTTTGCACCAAAGTCTTTATTCAAATCAGTCGGTTACATTGGGGATACACGTACTCGGACAAGCACAAACTGCAAGCAAAAATAGCTAACGACAATACTGCTACAAGCTCCAAACATAGAAACAAAAACCTATAGTTAAAGAGATATACAAGAGTAATCCAAACATTAAGGAGTCCTCCAACCTTGGCAACATTAGAAACAATAAGTGAAAAGGCGTCTCGTGAAACAACAAGCAATATAAGTGCTCTAATGTTCGAGCTTGAAACTGCCACTTGGGCAGAAAAGCAATGCAATGACCCAACAGCCAAAACAATGTGGAAGGGAATGGTGGCTGAAAACGAACAGCCAAAACGAAATGCAAGCCATCACTAATGGCTCTAGGCTGAAAGCAACCTACAGAGACGCTGGAGGAAATTCCGGGTGAGCAAACATCGCCAAATTTGGGAGAAGTCCGAACCAAGACTGAATGCAAAATAGACATGTCGGAGAAGTATATGATGCAGGCAGGGAAGAGCAGGAAAAATATCTGATGCTCTGTTTGATGAAGAAGCAGAAGAAGCCCAGAGGAATTGTGTAACGACCCGAAACCTCGGTAGGAGATAGTCGAGAAATCCGAATCGAGATAGTCGAGAAATCCGAGTCGAGATAGTCGAGAAATCCGAGTCGAGATAGTCGAGAAATCCGAGTCGAGATAGTCGAGAAATCCGAGTCGAGATAGTCGAGAGATCCGAGTCGAGAAAGTCGAGGACTCAGAGTCGAGAAAGTCGAGGACTCGGTATCGAGGATTTTATCGAGGATTTTATCGAGGGTTTGTCGAGAGTTGCCGATACTCATCGACGGTGGAAGCCGACAGTTATGGGGATTAGGCGATGGAAATGGAGAGTTTGAAACTACTGAAGTAGTGAACAGACGTTCGAACTGGGGAAATGGAATCCCAAGTTTACAGTGATCAGATCATTCAGGCTTGCAAGTTTCTGGATGAAAATTGGTTCGGTCGAACAGGTTTGTAAATTGCCGAGAAATGGGATGGGAGGTTTCGGTACTTAGTCCGAGAGACAGTCCGAGTAAAATAGGAATAAAAGTCCTAGTGATAGTGATAGTGATAGTATAGTGATAGTGTTAGTGAAGTGATAGTGACAGTGAAGTGCACTATCCGGAAATGGTTGCATCGGCGATCGATGGACCGGGCCGATGGACGAGGTGGCATGGTTTGGCCGGTGGGCCGATAATGGACTAAAAGGACTCGATATCTCGCGGAGATTTAAGCCGACTCACGAGAAAGGAAACCCGAGAGAAATGGAAACTTGCGGTAATAAAAAGATAATCGGATAAGGACAGATGCGAGAATTATGGGAAGTTATGGGCGGTGAGACTTATCGTTCCAAGGAAACTTAGGGCGACTCGTGGATCCTATATAAGGGATAAAACCCTTAGGAATTTCTCTAGTTCCGCATAAGAATCCGAGAGCCGCCGCAAGAGAGAAAGAGGAGAGTTTCTGTCGAGCTTAAACCGAGAGAGATCCTAAGTCTAGAGTCGAGAAGAATGGTAAGTGTTCTTCCACCTTGATTCGTCGATGGTTATGGTTATGGTTATGGGATATATCTCGGATACTAATGGTATCGATCTGTCCGTGTAGAAGCGGGGATCAGATCCGAGCATAGAAACCGAGAGATCAACACCTTAGGTCGATACCGAAGGTGAGTGCGTGACTGTGGCCGAGTTCCATGGTTGATTCTCTTGACCCGTGGTTTATTTAGTCTTGTTAATTGCTTGTCTTATGGTTATGGTTTCTATTGCAATATGAATGATGGTTGGTCTAAGAGATTTAGGCGACTATCCATGGTATTTGATTGACTTGCGTGACTTGATTGGAATATTCCCTGTGTTAGATTGAGATCGTTGAACTGAGCCTAGTGAGACGGGATGACCGCTCCACTAAGTAAACTTTGTTTGCTTACGCCTCCTTTTATGGACGCAGGAAAAGATAGGTCCGATGATCGGGATTATAGTGGCTGACCAGCTCGTGTGACGGAGGCAAGGGAGGAAGGAGGATGGTGGCTTTGGGTAGAAATATTCATGGCGTTATTTTATTTAGTTTTTGTTATTTCCATGCATGGGACAAGTTGTTATTTCGCTGAATTGAACCTCTCAATATTTTAATAAATTCGTAAGTTTAAAGTTAAGTTCACCTGTTATTCATACTTGTTGTTATACTCGTTTAATATGCGCATAGAATTCGTCGGCCTTAGAAAAAATTTTATCGGTCAGTTTAAGTCCGAGTATGGTTTCTAGGGTCGGGGTCTTACATTTGGTATCAGAGCACGGTTATAGTTCTAGGACATGTTCATATAGCGGGTGCATGGGTTATTGTTACTAAAGCCATCCTTCCTTGCCAAGAACGTCTCACGGTAAGACTGGTCATGTATAGATTATAGGGTGTGATAGGCTAAGTTGGTTTGGACGCTAACTTAGAATCGGTTATGGTATTTCAGATGGCACCTAACACTCGCAACTCGGCTAATACCTCGGCTAGACCAGGAGTCGGAGGGAACACTGAGGAAGCACCGAACACTGCTGCGGTGAATGTTGAGCAAGTGGGTGCGAGGACCGGGACGGAAACCGGAGGGCATGGAACCCAGGGAGTCGGTACGAGAGCGATACCAGTAGGGGGTACGGGTGCTAATGCGACTGCGAACGTGGGGATGGGGCAAGTTTTGGAGACCTTGGTCCAAATACTGAACCAAATGACACCACCTCAGGCCGCAAACCCGCCTGTACCCAATGTGGTGCCAGTGGTGGCAGCTCCTTCGTACTTGACTATCATGGATCACATGCTTAAGTTGGGTACGCAGTACTTTAGTGGAGGAGCGAATCCGACCGAGGCTGATGAATGGAGAAGTCGCCTCGAAAGGAACTTCGACTCGGTGCGTTGTCCGATGGAGTATCGGAGGGACATCGCTACCCACTACCTGTCCGGGGAAGCCCATGCGTGGTGGACAGGCATGGCAAACCGTATGGTCAACCCAAATTGTTCATGGGAAACTTTTTGCGGGTTGTTTCTTGCGAAATATTTTCCGCAAGAAGCTATCGACCGTCTTGAGTCGGAATTTCTAGACTTAAAGCAAGGGGACCGGTCCATGTGAGAGTATGAGACCGAGTTCAACCGACTCAAGAGGTACGGTGGAAATGAGATGGTAGAGGAGCAAGTTCAGATTCGTCGGTTCTTGCGGGGCATGAGAGTGGATGTCCGGAACCGGTGTATGATTTGGAACTTCGGGAGTCTTGCTGAGTTGGTGGAGAAGGCAGCCATGTTGGAGGACGGACTGGCTGAGGAAGCTCGGCAGAATCCTGGAGGAATCACGGTGCAGAAGGCGCCGATGGTAAAAACTGAACCGGGAACCAGGAGTAAGCAGACTGGGAGTCGGAAACCTACGGGTAAGGGCAGTGTGTGCTTGTGTCCGACTTGCCGTAAGAGACACTCGGGTCAGTGCCGGCAGTTGATGGGCACATGTTTCAATTGCGGTGAGAAGGGTCACATGGCAAGCAGCTGTCCGAAGAGGGGGAGCGACACACGAGTGTGCTACCAATGTGGACAGCCGGGTCACATTCGGCCGGATTGTCCGCAGTTGGGAACGCAAGGGCAGAAACGGGCCAGCGAGGTGCTGCCGTTGCCACCACCGCCGAAACGGCCAGCGATTATGCCTAGAGTATATTCGATCGCGGACGGGCAGGTGGAAGCGAGCACTTCACAGCAGATCACTGGTAAGTTGGATACTCACCTTAGTGAATTTCTTGCGTGAATA
>NC_025696.1:17493601-17495531 GCF_000633955.1 Camelina sativa
GCAGTTGGGAACGCAAGGGCAGAAACGGGCCAGCGAGGTGCTGCCGTTGCCACCACCGCCGAAACGGCCGGCGATTATGCCTAGAGTGTATTCGATCGCGGACGGGCAGGTGGAAGCGAGCACTTCACAGCAGATCACTGGTAAGTTGGATACTCACCTTAGTGAATTTCTTGCGTGAATACTGTGTGTGTGTGCGTGCGTTTGTTTGTGTGTGGATAGGTTCTTAGCAAGTAGAATTGTGTAGGGACCTTACTCATGGGCGGTGTGGAAACTCATGTGATGTTTGACACTGGGGCTACGCATTGTTTTGTGAGTCCGGATATGATTGGTAAAGGAGGTTTCCGGAAGGAACCCCGAGATCATTTTGGATTAGTGCAAGCAGCGGGCGGTCAAGTGATGTATACGTACAGGGTGGTACGTAGCATCTCGGTCATGGTAAGCGGTATGGATATGCCGGCAGACTTAGTCATATGCCGAGTAAAGGCACACGATGTGATATTGGGTATGGATTGGCTAAGCAAACACCGAGCTCACTTGGACTGCTACCGCGGGCGTGTAGTGTTTGAAACTGCGAAAGGGATGTTAGAATATCAGGGCATCAGGCCATTGTCGGGAAACCTTTTGGTCTCGACGCAGGCTGAGCAGTTAATCAGTAATGGGTGCGAAGATTACTTGTCTTCGATCATGATATAGGAAGTAGGCACGAGTACAGGACTATCAGAGATACCAGTGGTACGAGAGTACGAAAGTGTGTTCGGACCCTTGTCTGGGTTACCACCATCACAGTCAGATCCGTTCACTATCGAGTTGGAACCTAGTACGGCTCCAATATCGAAGGCTTCGTATCGCATGGCACCGGCAGAGATGGCCGAGTTAAAGAAACAATTGGGAGAGCTAATGGAGAAGGGATTCGTAAGACCAAGTAGTTTACCATGGGGTGCACCGGTACTCTTTGTAAAGAAGAAGGACGGTACCTTTCGGCTTTGCATCGACTACCGAGGATTGAACAAGGTCACGGTGAAGAATCGGTATCCTTTACCAAGGATCGACGAGTTGTTAGATCAACTTCGAGGAGCCACCTATTTCTCGAAGATTGATTTGGCTTCGGGATATCACCAAATCCCTATAGAGGAGTCCGACATTCGGAAGACAGCCTTTAGGACAAGGTACGGCCATTACGAATTTGTGGTCATGCCGTTTGGGTTAACCAACGCCCCGGCAGCTTTCATGAAACTCATGAATAATGTTTTCCGAGAGCACCTGGACGAGTTTGTGATCGTGTTCATAGACGACATTTTGGTTTACTCAAAGAGTAAGGAGGAGCACGCCGCACATTTGAGGATAGTGCTAGAAAAATTGAAGGAGCAGAAGCTTTTCGCCAAGCTAAGCAAGTGTAGCTTTTGGAACCGCGAAATTGGGTTCTTAGGGCATGTAGTATCGAACAAAGGAGTGTCCGTGGATCAGGAGAAGATTCGATCCATAGCAGAGTGGCCTAGACCGTGGAATGCCTCCGAGATTAGAAGCTTCCTAGGATTGGCCGGATACTATCGACGATTTGTGAAAGGGTTCGCAAGCATGGCGCAGCCGCTGACCAAGCTAACGGGAAAGGACGAACCGTATGTGTGGTCGGCTGAGTGCAAGAAGAGTTTCTCGAGACTTAAGGATATGCTGACTAGTGCTCCGGTGTTGGCACTACCGGATCCGGACGAGTCGTACGTAGTATACACGGACGCGTCGGGTCGAGGTTTGGGATGTGTACTTATGCAGAATGGGAAGGTGATAGCTTATGCGTCTAGACAATTGAGGAAGCATGAAGCGAATTACCCAATTCATGATCTGGAGATGGCAGCCGTAGTATTTGCACTAAAGATTTGGAGGTCCTACTTGTATGGTGGTAAGGTGCAAATATACACGGACCACAAGAGCTTAC